>NW_005842289.1:1558398-1564974 GCF_000455745.1 Alligator sinensis
GGAGCCTCTGCTGTCGGATCAGCTCCAGGAGCTCAGGCTTCAGCTTCTCTCTCAGCTCCCTGGGGTGAGGGCAAGATGAGAAAAGGGCATGCATCCCTTCTGACATGGCACCACTCACTGCCTGCCCCCAGAGCGACCCTGCCTGACACACAGGCCCCCCCCAAATGATGCAGCATAGCTGTTCCTAGAGAGACCCCACACAGAGAGGGGACCATGACACTCACCCCAGACACCCTCAGTCTCAGTCATGACACCCATCCTCACCCCAGCTCCTCACACAGAGAGCAGAAACCTGTCCTCACTCACAGCACCGGTACAGCCAGTGTCTCCTCCTGATGCATCCTCTCTGTCTGCCGCAGCTTCAGGATCTCACTATAGTTGAGCCCATTCACTTTGGTCTTGAAGAGCTCAAGGGAGGTAGGTTTGATGGACAGGGTCCTGGTGATCTGCTCTCGCACCACCTGCAGCACCTGCAGGACACATGGCACATCAGGCCAGTCAAGGCTCCCCACAGCCTCCTGCACTCCAGAGGCACTCCCCAGGACTCCAATCCCAGTGAGACTCCCCTACTTGCTCAGCTACAGGGGATCCCAGCACCAGTCCCTGGTCCTTGGCTCACCTTGTCAAAGTCCTCCTGCGTGGCACGCATCTCCTTCCAGGTCTTGTTCACTAGCTGGATGCAGACACAGAAGAGCTCCTCGAAGAAGTGGTACTGCCCAAAGAACATAGGATAGAAGGCCTGTGCTGTTTCTGAGCCTGGGCCAAAAAGGATAAGATGGACCAGGTGCTTCAGTTCTTCCAGGAAACAAGAACCAGCAGATCCCAGAAGCAGTCTTTGTGCCCCTCCATATGCTACACTGTGCCCATCCCCTGGCAGCTCCTGGCTGATATTTTCCTCATGCAATGGCTATGCCCATTTCCTAATCAGCCACCCCAAGATCTATGACACTTGACAGACCCCGGTTGTGCCAATTTATACTAACCACAGCCACGAGCCTGTGGCACCATCCCCATGCACCCAACTCAAGAGCTGGGGCACCTGTCTCTGCCCCAACTGCTACCCAGGGGCTGTAGTATTTGCTCCTATTCCTCCTCCATCCCAGGAACCAAGGCAGTCTTCTTTGCTCAAATCCCAGGAGCTGTGACACCCCACAGCTAGTAGAGTCCAATTCTCCAGTGTGACAAGCCCAGAGAGAGAAATGGGATCTCATTCTGTCATGGGGGAAATGGCTTGTTACCCTGAGATGCCACAGAATGACTCCACGGTATGGGTGAGCAGCTATAGAGATGCTGAGAGGCCTCAGCATGCAGACTTGGGCCCATGGAGAGGAAGCTAGGCACTCACATGGCTCCCCAACGTGCAGGATCTCACAGAGGATCAGGGTGAGCTGGATGCTGCTCCGGGCAAAAGGGCACTCATGTTTGTCTTCACGGCTGCTGTTCTCCAGCACAAACTGAGAGAGAGTGTCACTGTTAGGACTTTCCCAAGTGCATATATCCACCATAGGCCAGACAGAACAGCCCCTCACCCCAAAGTGGGGCATGAATGGAGCTTAGAAAGAGACAGATGCCACCTGATAGGCCAAGGAAATGTGTGTAACAGGATAAAGTGTGCAGCTGGACCTGGAGGAGGGAGATCTTTCCTCAGGGAGTTACAGACAGGAGCAGCATGTCCGGCCCAGAGAGTCTAGGAGCTATTCTCAGTTCTGCTGCTGACTCTGGGCCTCTGCTTCCTGGCTTTCATTACAGGCAGTAGCTCACATATTTTGGCAAAGTGCTGGAATCTCCAAGTAGGAGGCTTGAAGTGCTGAGCTTTATCAAGGCTGTATGCTCTATGGCAGTGGTTTTTAGACTTCCTAAAGTCATGGAACCCTTTCATATCACTTCTTCTGCCGTGGAACACCTACCCCTAACATAAAGACTGATGGAGAGTCAGGCAACCTGGGCCCAGCAATGGCGGCACTCTGCCTCCCAGCCCACACTGCCATTACCCTCCATCTCTTTGTGGAGCCCTGGATGACCTATCATGGCACCCTAGGGTTCCACAAAACAGTTTGAAACCTGCTGCTCTACATGTCTAAATCACATCCCTCCAGAAACTGGCCCAAGGAAAAGGCCCAGCTCAGGCCAAGGCCCAGGCCTTAGCATTTAGCAATGTAGCCAGTTGAACCAATGTAAAGTCTGAACATTCAGAAGGGACTGAGCACCTGGTTCATGGAATCAGACTCCTCTGAGTCTCTAATTAGGAAACCTAAAATGGAAGCAGTCAAAACCATGCATTACATTGGAAACTATAGCCTTGAGATTAAATTCCTCCTCAGAAACCCCAGGAGGTTTGGCTGGGTGAAGTCAGCTACCCCAAACCAACTTACTGAATTTGCCTTGGTGAGGTACCATAATCTAATCCACTCCTGCTTCTTTGCTCTTCCATCTCTCAACTGCTACTCCCCTCTCCCCACAGACAGACACCCCAGCCTCTGCACCTGAACAGGCCCACAGTGCACAGATCTATATTCAGACCTGGGTCTGAGAACCCTGGTAGTAACCCACAGCAACCCCCCACACAGCCCATCAGCACCCCACAAACAGCACTGCAAGGACTGGGCAGCACAGCAGACATTCCCATGCTCCCTTCCCCTACCTAAAGTAAGGGATTGACTATATCTTGAAAGTTCTCTAGGTCAGGTGTGAACTGAAAGTGCAATAGCTCGTTAGCCAGAAAAGCACAAGCTGGACTCACTCTGCTGTAGGCATTGGGGGAGTTCCTGGAGAAGTAGATCATGTTGTCCAGGGCAAGCAATCCTGGTGGGGCACGATACAGGTCCTGTGCTGGGTTACTGTTGTTCTGAGAGGACACAAAAGATGCAACTTAGCGATGATGGAAATATGAGGCCTACCCTCCAGGACAGTGACATAGAGAAAGATACTTGCCCAAAACCTAGGAGGCCCAGGTTCTTTTCCCTGCCTTGTTATTGACACCCTATGTAAGCCTGAGCAAGTCCCTTCATCTTTCTCTGTGTGAACCATGGAATAAGTGTGTTGTAGGTCCTATCAGGTTACCTCTGATCTGCCCCTGTTCCAATGTCATTGAAACCAGTATCATGCTGCTATGATGGGCACAGAACAAACAAATGACTCAGAAGGTTGTTCATTTCGCAACAGGATGTGAAAAATAACCCAGCAAGCCCTGGGACAGAGAGGATGGCTCTCCCCATCCCAGCAAGGGTGTACAAGCAGCATCTTGGCAATGGGGATGTTATAGCCAAGGCAAGCTTACCATGAAGCCCAGCTTCCGAAACTCCTTGGCACACAGTGAGCGCCGGCGCTCTGTGCTGAAGCTGCTGGCTGAGGCTTCATTTTCTGACTCAAAGGCAGCTTGACGCAATGATTGGAGAAGTTCCCGTTGTTCCTGCAGGAAGAGGAACTGCCTCACTACAAACGCTGACAAACCCAAGACAAATTGAGCCCCCAGGGTAAAGCACAGGCCCTGACAGGAAAGAAAGGGCTACAGGAAATAAAGGGCACCTTTGTTTAACCACCCATATACTGCTAGTGAGCAAAGAAAACCAATCACAGAGCTTGACAGCCTCCAGACTCCAGAAAAGGGGAAGGAGCAGACCTCCTAGCTCTGATGCATCCCTGGTGATTTGAGGCCTGATTTTCCAAGGAGCTGACCATGGTGAGCTTTGCCATTTCCAGTTTCAGTTTGGTACAGTGTGTTGGGAGACCCAGGCCCACTGGGTCTCCCTTCCCTATAACATGGGCACAGCACAGTAATGCCTCTCTGATGAGCAGGGGGCAGTGACCCCAGACCTCACGAGCCAAGGAGCCAAGAGTGGAAGCAAGGGTCCAGAGGGGAGATCATCTGAGAGGAAAGATGGAATGAAAAGACAGGTGAGGAAGGGAGGAGCTGGTGGAGTCCCTTCTGTTTGGGGAATGGGTAAGGACAAGAGTGAGGGGACAAGAAAAATGGAAGAAACTCTTCTCCTTGAGGAGCAGGAGGGTCTATCCCAGAAGGATGAGCATGCAGCAGGACAAACACAAGAAGGAGAGTGAACTGAAGGGTCCTGGGGAGACAACACTCCTTCACCAGGCCCTTAAGGATTGCTCCTGCCAGACCTGTGAGTAGGGGTCCATGGGGGTCCTCATCCGCCGCTCCAGCAGGTTGAGGCTGACAGACTGCAGCACATAGAGGTAATGGGCCATCTCATCCCCCATTGGCTCTGAGCTGTGGATAATGTTCTGTGGAAGACACCAAAAGAGGGCAATGAATATCGCTGTCCTTCAGACCTCCTTTCTCTCTGCAATCATTGCCCCGACCCCATCCCAGCTTGGGCTTCAAAGGGGTACAGCCTGTCCCACAAAGGGAGCTTCCCATAAGCATCACACCAGAGAGAGGGGTGGGAGAGGTGGGATACAGCAACACTTGCAGGAAGTAGCCAGGCACAGGAGGGTGATACAGAGAAACCAACAAGGGAGGAGTGACAGAACCACTAAGCGCTCCCACTAGGGCATCTTTGGCATTTCCAACTTAGTGCCTTGTAGTTGTGGCACATCAGAGTTTGAAGCCAATGGTTTTTAGGAATCTAGGGTAACTGGTTGTCCAGCAGCACAGGGGACTGAACTTGGTGGCTCAGGAGGCTTCTTTCATATCTATATTCCATCAGTGGTGGGGACACCTGGCACACACAGACCTAGGGAAGGGGCTGTGAAGCCTGCACACAAAGGACAGAGGCACCGAGCAGAGAAGAGGGGCACTGAGACAGTGTGGTAGGGATTGGGCAGCCAGCAGGAGATGGAGGAACAGAAGAGGAGAGGCACAGACACAATGCAAGAACCCCCCTGCCCCTCCACCTTGTGAATAAACTGCCGGATGTTCCTCTCCCCAAGATGATCCATCATGTCCTGGGAAGGGAAGAGAGACAGTGAGGCCTGTTCCTCCCAGTCCAAAGCACCCTTCTCCCCCATGAAATCCTCTGCTTCCCTCAGAACCACCACACATTTCCTTTCAGACCCTACACACCACACCTTCCTAAAGTGCCAGCCCTTTTGCTGCAGCCATAGGCAAGACAGGGGCAAGGTGAGAAGGAAAGAGTCTCTGAGAATGATATGGCCATGTAGGAAACAGACTGGTATTTCCAGACATCATCCCTCCAGCTTCTATGAGAGGTGCTTGTCAGGGATGGGGGCAGGCATAGGGTGGGGAAGTCTGGGCCAGCACTCCGCTGCTAGCAGACAGATCCTCTCACCCACATGTGTAAGGGAAGAATGGGCCTCTGCGTAGGGAGCAGAGGAAGACAAAGCGTCTCTCTGGTGTCTCTTAGTCCTTGCCACATGTTCACACAGGGAGGTGGGAATGCTGCTATTCGGAAGGCAGAAGGTGGAGCAGGGGCGAGTAATTGTAAGTGCCCAGCTAGCTGCCCAGCCTCTGTGGGCCAGCAGGATAGTATGGGGTACACATGAAGCCCCTTCTACCACAGCAGAGAGAGCAGATACATGGGACTGGGATGCCAGTGTAGGGCTCCTGTATACCCAAGCCCCATGCCTGAGTACCACCTCTGTGTTGCTAAATTCCCAGGCACAGTCTGCACCAGGCTACAATGGTCAGTGATCCTCTATTAAAAGCAGGCCCAGTGTACACCAGCACCAGCCCTTGGCAGAGGGTTCATGCAGCTAGTGACTTTGGCACACGATGCCCAGCACTGGGAGATGGGTTCTATTTCTTCATCATCCCTGACCCTACAGTACCCGCCCAAGGACAGGGAAAGCTCTGTAGACCAGGGGCGGGCAGTTATTTTGGGCAGAGGGCTGCTTACTGAGTTTTGGCAAGCTGTTGAGGGCCACATGGGTAGCCCCGCCCCTTGACAGGTACCCCACCCCGTGGTCATCATCTTGTGACTGGGAGTCCCGCCTCCTAACCCCTGACCTTTGCCACCAGAAATACTCCTTTTCAGCAAGGGGTTTTGCTCTCTCAGAGCAAAAAAATACCAAATTATATTCTAAAAATCAAACATCTACAACAAGTGTGGGCAATGATTTTGGGTGGAGGGCCGCTTACTGAGTTTTAGCAAGCTATTGAGGGCCGCATGACAGGCAGCCAGGGGCAGATAAACATTAATTTTCTAAATTTTTTAGGGGCCCCGCAGGCCGGATAGAATGGCCTCACGGACCACATCTGGCATTTTGCCCACCCCAATCTACAACATTCATTAATTTGATTTAAAAAAATATTTTTGTCCTGATTTACATGTGTTTGTGTAGTGTACACAGAGGTGATTGCACAATAGCTTAAAATGAAGTCTTACACTTGTATATTGTGGGGGTGGGGGTATGTGGGGTGTGGCGGAGGGTGTGGGTGTGTGTAGATATTTGGGCAGTAGGAGTGGGGGTGTGGGTGCATGTGTATGGTGGGGTGTGCGTGTGGGGCTCACCCTATGAACACACACACACACACACACACAGTCTCTCTTTCACACAGCCTCTCACACACAGAGTCTCTCACACACATGCACACTCAGAGTCTCTTCCTCCCTTATTGCTCTCCATCTCTCTCTCTCTCCCCCTCCCTCATTGCAT
>NW_005842289.1:1565173-1574129 GCF_000455745.1 Alligator sinensis
GCCGGATTCGGCCCATGGGCCATATTTTACCCACCCCTGCTATAGTACAGACCCACCGAGAGAGGGCCAAGGGTTGCCCTTACCCTCCGTTCTGCGTCATTTGCATTCAGCAGCATGGCGATGAGCAGAGCCATGGCTTTGAGCTGCAGCTGCTGGTTTGTCCTAGAGACAAGGAAAAGAGTCACTAGCCAGGAGGAGGTACGTTTTCACACCCCCTAGACCCGTCAACACCAATGATGCTGCTGTCACTGCTGGGCCCCACTCCACCAGGCTCCTTGGCCATATGGGGAAGCTGCCTCCAGACTTCTGTGCCTAGGTAGGAGACCACAACATCCCACTGCCCTTTACACGCCAGGTCCAGGAAGGAACCACAAGAGCAGAGTGCCTTCTAGAGAGTTCAGACATCAGGACCAAAACTCTGAGGGTCTTTCAGGGACCTGGAGAGAGAGCTGAACTGGTGCTAAATCAAGGACCTGATGGAGGAAAGGGAAGACTTGTGCTAGTATTGGCCAAGAAGAGGTGGTGGCATTCACAGAGCAGTGGGGCTCCATCTCAGCAGACTGGCAGCTAAATGCCTGCTTAGGTTCACGAGTGGCAGGGCTTGCTAGGAAATTTAAAATTAAGGTGGGGGGGAAGCTTTCCTCTCACACACACTCCACATGAGCTTCTCGCTACATAGTAAGCAGAGAGCAGGCTGTTCACATATTAAAGGGTATGCAGAGTGGAGGGAAAGCCCAATGAGAGCAAGGAGTAACCCTGAGCATCAGTTCACATGACTGGAGAAGAACTGAAATCCAGCCAATCTCAGAAACAAGCAGGAGAAGGGGAAGTGGAGGCAATTGTGTCACCAGTATTTCCAATCCAGTGAGCTTCTTGGATAACAGTAAGGCTTGGCAGAGGAGAAACATGCTTTGGATAAGGACCAACATAGAGGAAAAGAGAAGAGAAATGCAAGGAGGCATTTTCTAGAGATTTTGCCAGACTGCAAGAGTGAGAGCAATTCCAGTAACAGCTCTGCAAACTCCAAGATGCTTTACTCACAGGATTTGTACTATGTAGATATGGCCAAACCTCCCTCACGGGGGTTTCGATTCAAAGCCTTGGCATTCACAAGTTGTAACAGGAAGCCTATGGCTTCTGTTACTCTGAGGAGGAGAACAGCAGTAAGCAGTGCTCAGGCAGCTTACTAAAAGGTGACCTGCAAAGGAACAGGCAGCCAAAGTGCCAAGTGCTGTGCTACTTGCACAGCAATAGTATGATAGGACAGAGCCTACTTAAGCAAGAGAGCCACAGCTATAGGAGTCAGGGCAGCGTCAGCAAGATGCCCATTAGAGGGAGAGAGACACAGCTGGGCCAGGGCTAGCAAGCCACCTGACTGGAAGCGGGGAGGGCTTGAGCCAAATATAAGCCAGGGCTGGAGCCAGGGGAAGGCAGTTTGGCCCTGCAAAAAGTGGTGGTTCAGATGCTTATGTTGAGACCCGATGTGAGGGATAGTTTTCTGTTGTAGCCAGAGGGCTTTTTGCATAGTGTTGTGGTTTGGGTGTGTCTGTGAGAGGTGTTTTTTGGAGGTCCTATTAGTACCTAACGGGTACGTGACTGCCTTGAGCTCAAAGCACAGCTAGAGGACCAGGAGCAAGGCCAGAGCCCAGAGAAGGGGCAGAGCTTGGGGGCCAGAGAGCCCAGAGCCCAAACAAGGGCAGTCAGGACCAGGGGCCCAGTGCCTCCTGAGAGGCAAAGCTAGGGTCAGGGACTATAGCCCAGGGAGGGGCAGAGGGTCCAGAGCCCAAGAAGAGCAGGGAGCCCAAGAAGGGGCAGAGACAGCCCAGGGAAGGCTGGAGCCCGGGGCCAGAATATCCTTCTTTGGGCTGCAGGCTGAGTCAGGGCCAGGAGCCCAGTGCCTCATGAGAAGCAAAGCAAAGTCAGGGACCTGTAACCTGTGAAGAGCAAACTGAGAGGAAAGAGGCAGAGACCCCAAGAACCTGGATTGGTAGGGCTGGGACCCAGGAGCCTGGCCCAATGTAGTTGGCCAAGGCAGTGAGGGACCAGCTAAAGGAAAGGGTCACAGGCTGGGAAGACCAAAGCCCCAACAAGTGCATGAAGGCCTGGAGTGGCCTAACACTGGCTTGGGGGAGAAGTGCCCTGCCTAAGGGCAAGTCAATAACACCTGCAAGCCGTGGGCATGGCTGTAGGTAAGCTTTGAAGGCCATGATTGGCCCATAAGGCATTAGGTACCATAGAGGCATGAAAGGCCAGGAGGGCCTACCTAGCATGAAGGCTGGTTGGGGGAATCAGGAGGGATCAAAAGGGATTCACTGACAGAAGGACCGAGCTGGACTCATTCTAGAACCTGGGGGAGCCTCCCTTTCCAAAAATAACACAGACCATCAAGGTGTGGCAGGAAGGGAAAAAGGGAAGGATAACCTAGAGCCAGAGCAAAGTGGGAGCTGGGTTGCCACCAAGGGGGTGTAATGGCCACCCCTTGGGCACCACACCTGTTACACAAGCCCACTCTAGTGACTTGGATTTTCCCCTCTAGGCCAGCCAACCAAGGGTACCAGATTCAACATAAACTAACAGTAGCACAACTGGCATTAAATTCTAAAGCTACTAATGCAGGCAATGCTGGAACTGCTGCCCCTGATCATGGGAGACCCTGCCGGTCATTGTCCATCCCTTCTAATGGCATTCCCTTATCCATGAAACTCTCTCCACTACTGCCCCATCTCTCCCCTAGCCCATCTCAGCAAAGCTGACATATCTGGGAGAAAGAAACACTTTCTAAGGGGAAGTCAGTACAGCTGAGAATCCTGAGAGTGAGTGGAGGCAGAAGGTGCTGTAGATAACAGACAGAGGTGCAAGTAGCAAGATCTGCACCCTGAAAGAACCTGGTTGGAAGACAGGGGAGGTGGGGTGAGGGTGGGAAGGTGAGAGGACAGGGAGAGGAGATTAGTCCTGCTAAGCACCAGGGAGGAGTGTAGGGATTTTACTTGCTCCAGGGATCTAGATCCCTGGCTGCTGTTGCTGTGGTCCAGTCTACATACCTCAGCTGTTGCCACTACTGTTCCAGTAGTGATGCAGTGTCCCTCTGTCTGAATGCTGCTGCTCTTGTCATGACATGGACTCCCTGCAGGACTGCCATTTGGCATCCCCTCTAAGTCAACAACAGGGGCTGTTGCCCAACTTGCCCACCATTTGTTACTGCTCCTGCTAACAGGAATCTGCAAGGTGAGGGAACCCTGGTTCCTCTCTGTCTGCATATGGTTCCAACCAGAGCTGAAATACTGCATGGGGTTCAGGGAACCTTGTTAAAAGAGATGACTTCACCGGAGCTCAAAGACCCTTGCTGCTCTCATTCAGACCCTCACTGCTCTCCAGGAAGGGGGTTGAGGAGAGCGAGCTGAGGTGTGGGGAGGTGCTGCAGTATGCTGTGTGGGGCCAGCAGTGCCTGGCAAGCTCCTCTCCCTCCCCCGGGTAAGAGGCAAACTGTGGGAACGTGCCAGGGGAGATACTGTCACCGTGCCCTGGGCACACTCTGTCCCCACCTGGCTGCACATACCCCCTACGGCCTTTCTAAGTACCCCTGAGGATACGTGTACCCCCAGCTGACAACCCCTGGTATAGGGCATTGATGTTAGTGACAGTGTGGGCAACACCGGTCACCCATGTTCTAAAAATATACCCATACTGTTCCAGCTACAATGAAGAGCTTGCACCCTGATGAGAGGATGCAGAGCCCATCACATGATAGGAGGCTCAAAGAGCTTGACTGCGTTTATTAGCCTGATGAAACAAAGCTGAAAGAAAACCTGACTGCTGGGTCAAAATGCATCAGTAGGTAAACCCCTGGCAGGGGGAAGAACTAGAGCTGTACGGCAGGGGTATCAAACTCATCTGTGTCCCTAGGTTGGATCTGGACCTGGCAGCAGCATCAGGGTGAGTGGCAACAGTGCAGGGGTTAATTTAACCATCATTTGCTGCCCTCTGCCACAAACATGGGTACCCATCAAGGCTCCTTGTCCTGGATTTTGGTGACAGGCCCTGCCCCTGAATTCCCAGTCTCTCTGGGAGCCTGCAGTCCAGATGAAATGGCTACATGGATTGGATCTAGCCTACAGGCAGTATGTTTGACACCCCTGCTATAGGGCAATGCTGGCACAAGACCAAATGTGTAGAGACTGGCCAGGAATAAATTTAGGCTGGAAATCAGAAGAAGGTTCCTAACTATCAGGGCAGTGATGTCTGGAACAGCCTCCCAGTAAGGTTTCTTGCCTTCATGACTATCTGACTTTAAGCTGAATCTTGCTAAGCTTATGAAGTGGGTTATATAGTGTGCCTGTGATACCAGGGAGCTAGACTCAACACCCTGAGAGGTCTCTTCAAGTCCTATATTCCCATGAAATTATGAAACGGCCTTACACTCCTTTTCTGCAGGGACCACAGAGGAGATTACTGCTGCAAGCAGTGTCTGGAGGTGGGGAATAGAGGGGCAGAACACAGCTCTTGTTACACTTACACCTGCAGGTGGGTAAGTAGACGATCCAGGGTCACTTCTTTTTTGACCACATCAAACAGAAGGCGGCTGCTGGGCACCATATTCTCCAAGATGGACAATGAGAGCTGCTGGACAGAGGCGTCCATTGCATTCATATTGACATAACTCACTATCTGTAACAGGATGGAAAAGCAGTCTAAGGCAAAACTGATCCAGGCATTCAAACACTGAGGTATCTGCAAAGGCTCTGACTCTAAGTCACTTACCTTTTTGATGAAGGCTGGGCTTAGGGTCTCCCAGGAAACAAAATCATGCTCCATCAGCTCCATGAAGGCCTTCAAGGTATAAGCTAGAATCTCCCCTGTACTGAAGCAACAGAACAGCAAATATGGTGAGATGCGTCCCAGAAACCCCCTCTAAAGGCCAGGGCAGCAGGAGCACAGCCACCCAGGTACCACCATATCGATGGGCATGTTAGAAACACCTAGAGGCAAAAACAGGGAGAGGGAGAGAGAAAAAGAGAGGGGCAATAAGCAGTGAAGAGAGAATATTCTGTATCAGAAATCAGATTCTCACATAGCCCAGGGAGGAGCACAGAAACTCAGAAAACAGCGAGACCTATGTGGTCTTCAGAAAAGTTATGAAATTGTAGGAGAATGGTTTCACAGTAAAGCATACAAGCATTAACTACTGTAATGCTCCACCTTAATTCTGCCACTTCATACACATGTGCTCCACAATCCAGTCTTTAGTTACATGTCCACAGCACATTGCCAGACAATGCTGTACACATATCTTGTTCCAAGCACCCCATTGGGGTTCAGCCTTCCTATGTCACTCTGATTCACAGCCTTAGGGTGCTTCTGGATTTTCTGATGCTCCTGGATCTTTATGTGGTGGCAGTTGCTAGGAATGCCTTTCACCAACTCCTTCTGATGAGAAGGCTGTGACTCTCTCAGATTCAGATCTGGCTACCCTCCTCTTCGCCTTCATAACCTCAAGGCTACTGCAATGTGCTCTACACATGGCTACCCTTGAAAACCATCTAGAGGCTGCAGCTGGTACAGAATGCGACAGCCCACCTTCTGATGAGGGTGGGTCCCCAGGAGCACATAACCATCTTTGCTGGTTCCCAGTAAATTTTCAGGTGCACTTCAAGGTGCTGGTTTTGACCTATAAGGCTCTAAAGAGCCTGGGCCCTGAAGGACCACCTTCTTCCTTATGCTCCATCAAGATCCTTAAGTTCAGCTAAGTGCAACTTCCTGCAAGTACCACCAAGATATCAAGTCCACTTGGCATGCAACGAATTAAGCTCTGCACCCTCCCCACAAGCTGCTCCTATTCCCTTTCCCTTCCTGATCTGCTGCTCTGCTTTCTGATCCCTGCATTATCTGCCACTGTGCTGCCTGCTCCTATCCTAATCTGTCAAATGCCACACACAGACACTGCACGTGCCACTTGCGGCACTCTTGCCACAGGTTGGCCACCCCTGCCGTAACACATGCAGGCTCACTTTGAGAGGAAAGAGTCAAAGAGGTACATCCACTCAGCTCAGAAAAGCAGAGATTAGGGACCATGTTGATAAGCTGCCTACAAATACTCTTCAGGATAAACCTCAAGGAGGGTGAAGAATTATTTAGGAGAACATAGGCAGGAAGAAGAAACAGGCAGCAGTGGGACTGAAGAGAAGCACAGGAGGCTCATAAAAATAAACTCTCTAGAAGTGAAATCCACCAGGCTTTGAAACCACCTCCCCAGGGATGGGCTCTTAAGGATGAATGAACACACAAGACAGGAAACCCTGAACTGTCTGGGCCCCTGGCTAAGAGGCCTTTCCTACTTCCTGTCATCTGAAGTGTTACAACACAGTGGTTGGTTCAGCACCAGGCACACCAGGGCTGTCTAACTTGTGGTCCATGGGCCACGTATACCCCACAAGGGGTTAAATTGCAGTCCCTGGGCTCCCACCTATCTGCTGCTCCCTCTCTGCTTTGGCTGCAGAAGCAGCTGGGATATCTGGGCTTCCTCTCCCTCCAGCTTCCCCTTCTCTGCCCCAGGAGGCAAGGCAGTGCAATGTGGCACAGTCCATAGTGTTGGGGGAGCCCACAGCTCAGGGAGCCCAAGGGCCAGGGCACCTAAGAGGCATGATGCAGTGGGGGAACTTAGGGTGAGGTAGGGTGCCTAGGTGTACAGTGTAGCAGGGGTGGAGGGAAGCTCAGACACATGGTGCAGCTGGAGGAAGAGGAGCCCCAAACGTGCAGTGCAGTGGGGGGTGGGGTCATGTGTGGCCCCTGGGGCCCCCATCTGGTGTGGCACCTGCTAATGCAGCCCATGGGGCATGTGGCACCTGGCTGCTTAGAAAATGGACAGCCATGAGCCACACAAGACAGTGTGCTGTGCTGTCACTGAGTGCACAGTCTTAGGGAGAAGGGAGTGTGGGATGGAGGAGAGGAGAAGGCAAGTAAGGAATGCAAGGAGGTAGGAGCCAAGGATCTGGGTGGTGTCAGGGAAGGGAGCCTTCAGCTCGTTTCTCTGCCGATACTCACTTGTTCCCCTCTTCCACAATATGGAAGAGCTGCTTCAGGCCATTCCTATTGATGAACTCCTGAGCAAAGGTGACATCTTGGGAAAGGTTTGCCAGCTTTTTCAAGGAGTCTGACTTCACATCCAGGTTGTTACTCTGGATCCCACTGTACAACCTCTCTGCCTCTTGATCCTATCAGACAGAAAGGAACCAGCCCAAAGTCATCCCACCATAAGACCAGGTACATGTATGAAGAAACTTATGTGGAAACCTAGACTGGGGAGCATAGGGTTAAAATCCTGGATGGAGGATTGGGCTAGAGCTGTCCTAGAGAGAGACAGAGTCAGGAGTGAAAACTAAGACATGAGGTGGTTAGGCCACAGCCATCACATAGTGAGCCAAGAAGGGAAGCCAGACTCGAGGAACAGTCACACCTCTCAGCACTTTCCCATTCAAGCAATCCCCAGCACCTTACAAACACTATTTTGTTAAATCTCATATTCCCCCTGAACTGTACCAAGTATCATTATCCTGATGGGACCACTGGGGAAACTGAGGCACAGCAGTAGGGGGGGCAGTGCCCACAGCAGAGCTGACTCCCAGCTCCTAGCTTACATTGCTTTTGGCCAGAACATGTATGAGAGATAAACCTGCAAGGGTGGGACAGGGGGTGGGGATGGGATGTACCGGAGAAGTGGTCAGCCGCAGAATGCTTCCATTCTTAATCTCCCCACGGTTCTGCAATGGGACAGGCAAAGAAACAGTTAAAGAAGCCAAATCTCTCAAACGGACACCAGGGCCAAGCCAGCTAAGACAGCCCTAGAGCCACAGCAGCCAGAGACAGTCACAAAAGGAATCACTCACTGACTCAGTGATGTATGTCTGCTGCCCATCCACATACTGCAGGGCATAATGCTCGGGGTTATTCAGGTTCCACCTGTAGCCCAGACACCAACAGGAGAGACACAGTCAGACCACGAGTCACCTTCTCACAGGGGGTGGGGCAGCCTGGACATAGGGTGTAACATACCTGTGCCAAAGGAAGGGCACACACTGGGGCACCCAGAAAGGGAAGTGAGGGAGACACCAAAAAGCTGAAGGAGAGGGTGGGAACATCCCAACAGAGATGCCAGAGGGCCTGCTAGCTCTGAGAGATGGCCCAACTACATGAGAGACCAGGGAGAGGAGTTACTCACGTATCACAAACTTCCTTCAGAACGGAAGACAATGGCTTGGTCTGGAAGCAAAGAAACATGGCCAGCAGTGAGCATGATATAGGCATGGCCCTGCCCGACTACCTGACCACACCACCCTGCCAGCAGGGATCCCTTCCCCCTGCCTTTCAGACTCTCCTTCAGCACCAGGAGTATCTGGCATCACAGCTGAGCTCTCCAGCAGCAGGCGCAGGGATGGGTCAGAGGCAGGACCTAACCTGGTTGAGGTCAATGAGCTGTGGAATTGCCCCCATCATCTGGATCGCAATTTTCACAACATCTTTGGGAGGCGGCATGGTCCTGGGCCTCCTGCTCCCACTCTGGCTCCACAGCAACTCCTACAAGAGAAAGGAAAGTGTTACCACTAGCCAGTACTCAGGAGCCACCTCCGTGCATCTGCACCCTGAACAGGAAACCAGCAGGCACCAAGCCCATAAATGTACAGCGAGGGCACCGATGATGAGCAAGGCCCTAATGAACACGCACCGCAGAACTGTGGGCGAGGGGGCAGACCCTGAGCAGGGGTCCCAGGCAGGTGCGAGCAGCTCCCAGCCCCACCCGCAGGGGAACTGCTCCCCACCCAAGCTGGCGGGAGGGCAGGAAGGGCTGCTGGCGAGCGAGCGGAGGGGCAGGGCGCCTGGGGGCAGGGCCAGGAGATAAGCGCTGCCCTCTGCACAGCCTAAGCCCGGCCCGGCCCGGCAGCAGGAAGCGCCTCGGGGCTGTGGA
>NW_005842289.1:1574606-1582445 GCF_000455745.1 Alligator sinensis
CCCAGGGGAGCTGCCGCCCCACCAGCCCGGGGAGGCGGGCAGCGCCAGGGCACTGAGCCGGGGCCAGGCAGCGCTCCCCGGTCGGCTCACCCTGCCGCGTTCCCGCCGGGTGCCTCGGCGCCGCCTCAAGTGCCCAGGAGCCCGGCGGCCTGGGGCGCAGCGCAGGTGCGCGCAAGGGCAGGCTGCAGCAGCGTAAATCTCTCTTCTGTCTGTCCACGGGCTTGCTGTAGTTTAGCCCAAATGGATTAAGAACAGGTCTAAACGAAGTCCAAACAAGCCGCTCTGGAACGCGACAGTGTCTCCTGCCAGGGGCGTGTCAACAATGAGTTTCAAAACAGGTCTGACATGGCACACGTCAAACCAGGCCCTCGAGCATCCCAACCGCATGGCTAGGCCCAGCTGCATGGATTCAAGATTTCCCGGAGGACTCCTCCTCTGGCTCCAGGCCAAAAGCAAGAAGCCTCCAGCCACATTGGCACTGCCCGAGTGCATGGAAACCAGGCCCCCTTCAGAACAATGAAAGGAGTCACTTCCTCTGGACCTCCTGTGCTTTTAAAAACCACTATATCTTTATACAGCTTCTCCACCCCATCTCCTCCATACACAGCTGTATTTGTGGGGGAAAAAGCTGTAGCTCTCCATAGGCTGATAACACCCCCTCTTCTTCCTGCCATGCTGAAATGAGCAGTTGACATCTGAGTGCCATTGCTTCACTGCAGACTCAGCTGCACCAGCTGTACAAGCCATGTTTTCCTCATGACCATAATAGGTGGAAACCGAAGAGGAATCCCTGAGATTATTCACATCCCTCACCCCAAGATTTAGGGGAGTGGCTGCTTCAGGCTCCTTTCAGGAGAGCCTGCATTCAGGAGAGGCATCAGGTTGACATGGGGCCTCCCTATGCTGCTTACCTTGTCAAAGATTTATCACCCCTAATACAGATTCAGCACCAGCAGAATTAGGAACATTAAAAGCTCTAGGGTAGATAAGCACAGATTGCCACCAGTAATTTAGGTACCCTGCAGAGAGGAAATCTAGCCAATTCATTGCATGTTACTGTGGTCTCTAGACTCAAGGCTCCCTGTGCTATTAACAGCTTAGGTCGGTCACACAAAAATCTGCACACAAGGGGCTAGAGCTAGTGCACAGTGGAGTAGGAGGGAACTGGCTACATCTGTTTAACTGAATCTTTTCCCTTTACAATGACATCCCTGGAAGGTGCCTGCAGAATTCCCAACATTTACTGACACAGCACTTTGTTGGCACTGCAGCCTCAGTATTGTGTACTAGGAAGCCACAAAATACATGCTTGAATTCTTACGTTAGGCATGTAAATAGGTAGCTTGGTCTGCTCAACACCTCAGACAAAGGCTACTTGTTCTGGGTACTAAAGTTTTAGGCACTTGTGCCTGAAAATTGTTGCCAGGGGCCTTGCTTAGGTCTGTTTACGATGTAATGTTGCGCCTCTCTGCAGGTATGAGAGAGCTATTTTGTTTAAACAGGAAAATAAATGGCCCCTGCCCTGTTCCTTTGTAGCACCCACATTTCCACAGGACTTCACAGAGACATGCTGTGAGACCTTGCTAACCCAGCAGCACATCACTACTGCTCAGTCTCCTTCCTGCTGCAGATACTGATACTCACCGTCTTGTGCCACAAACAGCAATGAATATGAATGATAGCTATTCAGCAGTGAAAGGTAGCTCTCTACATTCTCTTCATCACTCCTTTGACCCAGATATCCTGGAGAGAAACAGCTAGACCCAGGACAGAGATTTCAAACAATTTTCCATTGCAGACTCTTTTTAAGACATTAAGGAAACAGACATTACCTTTGTGTGCCACCATAAAACATTTGATGGCAGCACAAAGTGAAAGCAAACTGCAAATCCTTGAATTTGTGTCTGTGACAAAAGGTAGTAACAAATTGGGCCACTTTATTGCTGCCCATGTGTATTTGCTTATGGTGGAAGAGCTCGGGCAGCATGAAGCTGCCTGGGCTCTCCAGGCTCCTTGTGGCAGGGGCTCCTCAGAATTAAAGGACCCAGTCCTGCACACACTGGGGAAGGATCATCCCCTCAAGTCTTGGGAACATTGCTCATTTTCGCTGCTTACCCCGATGCATCGCTTCAGGGACCCATCAGAGTAAGCAAGGAAAGTCAGGTCTTTGGGGTGCATGTCTGCAAGCAGAAGCATGGAGGGAATCCTGCAGGGGATTTCCCCAGATGCAAGCATGGAATAGGAGGATCTCCAATAGGGGGTACCCCCTCCATATCTGCAGCCTGTGCTGCTAGGTCTCCCTACTCCATACTCACAGGTACATCTGGGGAAATCCACTGCAGAGAGATTTCCCTGTTCGGGTCTGGAAACGTGGATGGGGACCCCTGTTCAAGTCCCCCCCATCCACCACACACACACACATTCTCCCACTATCCAACTCAGGGGGGCACCTATAAGTGGGGGCTTTCCCCCTGCTTGCAGACATGCCCCAAGTTGGGTGCAGCAACTGGGGATGTCTCCCTGGAATGCTAAGCTGTCTGGCATGCAGACATGTCACAGCACTGGCAATCATGCTCCAATGAAGATGTCTGTTTTTAGCCTAGGGCAGGGGTTTCTAGCCTACAGCAGGGGCCAACTGGGGGCACGCATATCCTCAGGGGCACTTAGAAAGGCTGTAGGGGGATGCGCAGGCGGACAGGGATGGAGTGCACCCTGGGGCGTGGTGGTGGCATCTCCCTTGGTGCATTGCCACAGTTCACCTCTTACCTGGGGGCAGGGGAGGAGTGCACCGGGTGCCACCGGCCCTGCAACATACCACAGTACCTACCCCCCACCCCCAGCTCGCTCTCCTCCACCCCCTTCCTGGACAGCAGCGAGGGTCTGAATGGCAGGGATGGGGGGGAAGCGTGCTTCTGTGCCCGCTCCCAGGAGCAGGGCCAGGGGGGCGAGGGCAGTGGCGCCCCTCTCTGGACAGGCACTGCTTGCCTGGCCAGAGTGGTGGGGCTTGCACAAGGGCAGCTGTCGCTGACATCACCACCCACCGCTTGGCACCACCGTCGTCACACCTGCACCTTTCCCATGGCTGGTTGCACATGCAGCTCCGTGGGCTGCTGACAGGCAGTGTGCAATTGGCTGGGCACCAGGCCTGTCAGCAGCCCATGGAGGAAAGCAGTGTGGGTGTGGCAGCGGCAGAGGTGTGGGCTGGTGAGCAGTGGTGACAGTGGTGCAAGATGGTGGGTGGCAATGGCAGTGGCAGCCACCATGTACAAGTCCACTCCTGTTTGGCCCCGCTCCCAGCGCTGCTGCTGTGCGCACCCCCAGGAGGGCGTGTGCCCCCAGATCTGCACAGGCTGCTGCTGTGGGCTGGGGCTGTGCCAGGCTCTTGGTCCGTGGGGAAGGGGTGTGTGTGGCTATGCTGTGCTCAGGTCGGGTGGCGGCGGTGCTGGGGGGGCTACGGGGAATTCTGGAGTGGCTGCAGCCCCTCCTGTAGACCCATTCTCAGTGCTGTCGCAGCCTGTCCTGAGTGCAGCCCAGCCCAGCCCCTCCACTGGGAAGAGCCCCGTGTTGCCTCAGGCCCAGCCCCAGCATGCAGATCCGGGGGCACATGCCCCTCCCCCCATGCCCTTCCAGATTGCATGCAGTGGGAGCCACACCCCACTTCCCTCCTGTGCCCTCCAGGTCAGCTGCTTATTTTTCCAGCTGTGCAGTGCCTGCCCCAGCCCCACTCCTTCCCTCACCGCAGGAGCCTCAATCTGCCCCACTCTCCTTAAAAACAAGAAAAACAAGAAAAAAAAATCTAAGGGGGTACAGGAGTTGAAACTTTGAGTCAGAAGGGGTACACTTATTAAAAAATGTTGAAAACCCCTGGTCTAGGGTAAGTGCCCTCTAGTGGCTGTACTGCTGACTCCTCTGAGAATCCAGGTAAATTATATTGGCTATAATTAGGGTGACTATACTACTTTTAAGGAAGTCTGGGACACTGCCCACACCCTGCAAGTCACTGGCCACTTGTTGCTTGCCCACCCGCCTGCCTAAGCACCATGCTGCTGTCTCCCCGTCAGACTGTGCCCTGTGCCCCAGTGATTCCAGGACTTCTGTTTTAATTTTCACGGACTGCCTGGGACCAGCCTATGAAATCTGGGATTCCCAGCCAAACTGGGACAGTTGGCTACCCTACCTATAATGAATCTTCTGGAGTCTTTTGCAACTCACCCATACAGTACAGCAGGATGTAATTCACCCACATCACCTTTTGTTTCTTTGGTGGAACTCACAACTTCATCATCTTGACAAATGCCTGACCCAGAACCAACAGCATCTACATGAAGTGAATTCAGGCCAGAACTGTGCCAGAGTACCCTCAGGGGAGAAGACCTAATGCTATGTGCTGTAGGAACGAGCTGGAATACAGGCTGTCCTAGCCCAACAGTGCAGATTAAGGTGGATTCTCTCAATTCTTAGTGCAGCAGGGAAGAAACATTTTTCAATTTAGAACCACCCAAAGCTGTGTTAGTTGAATGTCAGAGACAGTAGCTATATAATGACACAGGCAAGTTCCAGGATTCATTGAGGGAATCAGGGCAGGCCTTGTTTCTTTTCCAGCCATGGCATCCACAGAGGCACTCAGAACTGTGAATCTCAACCTGGATACTGAAGCTCTCTTGGGGTGTAGTGATATCCTTAAGGCTGCCATGGAGTGCTGCTTCATATTAGCACTGCTGGGTGTGCAAACACCTGCACACGATTCACAAGATAAACCCAGAGATTTCAAATAGGAATCCATACTGTTAAAACATTCTGACCTGTTGTAGCCTTTTTGAGTTCTTTGCAACAGAAGAATTGCTCTATTATTTTTTTGTAGTCAAAAGGTAAGTGAAAGTTAAGAGCTGGTATTTTCTGAGGGGTGTCATTAGTCTAGAAAGGTTAAACACCACTGCCTTAGAGGGAGGCTGGGTGAAAAGTGGCTCTGCGCAGAAGTTGCGCTAAAGGGCTGATGTGAGGCTCTGGAAAAGTTTAGTTTATTCACTCAGACAACACTGTACAAATATTACAGGTAATCTTTTACTGTAAAAAGTATAAAAATAATCTTTTATATATGAATCAAAGTTTGTTATGGTAAATTCTCTCTAAATATTTTTTCCAAACATAGTCTAATTTATGGCAAGAGATTAACAGCTGAAGGGACAGCACAGCATCAGGTAGTACAGAGAACTCTAGCTACACAAAGGCCATGAAGTCTAGACTAATGCACACGCAGGGCCACCAAGTGTATTTTTTTGTTTGTTTTGATTTTGTTTTTTTAAAGTAGCTTCCATGCAAAAAGCGGAAAGGTCAAAGAACTGGTGCATGCGAACTGGAGGCCTACTGGCCCTATGGGATTCTGATCTCTCTTACTCTCTCCAGGACTAGCTGCTCACAGCTGGCAGATGAACTAGAAAAGGAAACCTTCCTGACACCACCTGCTCCTACAGGGTTTCAAATTCTCACTCTGTAAGGGACTACTGTTTGACTCTCTAAAACAGGATTCTAAGGCTTCAGTGGAGTTATTTGCAGCTGGAAACAACTATCTGTTCTAGAGGAGTCCTGGGACAGTTGGATATGCCACCAAGTGGATAGAAATCCCAAGCATGCACCCCTCACCTCTCCAAGCTGCAGGAGCTGTTCAGCTCCAACAGCTGCAGATTTTCTACTTAATACAGCGGGGTAGGGTGTTTTGGCTGTGATGGTCCAAGGAATATAAGAAACAACGTTTTGTTGATACTATATTTTACTGGACAAACTGTATAATTGAGAGAAATGTTAGACAAGTATCTGGGCATAAACTGCCCTTCTTCAAGTCTGGGAAAGAAGCAGGATAGCTTATACTAAATATCAGATAATAGAATGGCTTGTGTTTAACTCCCAAAAGCTTGTCTAACAACTCCCAACTATATAGCTGGTCTAATATCACCAAAGAAACCTTGCTACTTCTTATTGGGCTCATCAGCCAGGGCAGCCAGGGCAGATGGCTGACTGTGGCAGTAAGACGCTGGTTATTTTGTGAGGGGAGATGAGCGCTACTAAAGGGTATTACCCAGTATGTTTATGGCAGCAGCACTTCTATAGTGGAACAATGAAAGCAAGACAGCTGCTACAATTGGGACAGTAGAAAAAACAGGCAAAATTAAGAGAATTTCAAGTGCAGACTTGGTAACCATATACCATGACTGTGTAATCCAGAGAGGGATTTTCTTCTCCAGCAAACAAAATACAAAAGGGTCCAAAGACCGATATCCTCAGATAGTCAACAATTATAGGAGGCCTTCCATTAAAAAGCAATAAGGAAAAGGTAGGGAGGAGTGAGTGATGCAGAGAGAGCACTATGCCAGGCAACAACCTGCCACCAGACCAGGACTGGAAAGCAATGGCCTATGGACACAGGAAAGTAAATTCTGAACACACTGGAAGTCCAATTCTAGGCAGCTGCTTGGACAACCTTGGAAAGAAAGAGGAGATCAATGTCCTCATACTTGGGCACCACATATGCAACTTGTCATGGCAAATTATTACTGATTCATTACACCTCTGCTGCCTGCTAGACACCTCAAGTGCAGTGCTTGGAGAACAGATCTATTCACAGACGAGCAAACTAACGTACCTAGTAATATCTAGTAATACATTAGATGCAGTTTGGAGCAATCTGCCCTTTCAAACGTCTCTTAGGTTAGATTAAAGAAACACTATCCCTTCCTCCAACCCTGTGGAAGCAGCACAGCTGCAGGAGAAGGGAGCGGGACACTCTTTAAGCTTGTGCATCAGCAACATTAACAAGTCAGACTACAGAACCACCTTACTTAGTGGCGATGCATGAGCAACTCCTGGACCCCAGGAGGAACACAGCTGGCAGTTACAAAGTGCTTTTTACTCGTGAAACAAACTAGGTAGACCTGGAGTCACCAGATAGAGATCCCATGATGTCACTGTTTACAGCCGCTGTAATCAGAGAGGGCAGAAGGGACGAGACTGCTCAAGTTAAAAGATCTAGCTAGCTACCTCTGGGCTTGTGAACTGACCATACTATTAAGACTCCTTATAGCAGCTGGTACTTAGGAGATACAAAGTGCCTCTGGGAGTGCAGGAAATACAAGGCATGTAGATTTGAGGAAGCTCTGAGAGGCACATGGACAATCTCTACAGGTGTACTGGGAAGATTCAAACACAGACCCTTTTGGAGTGAGGTCCAGGATCCAGTGGAGAGACAGATATGCAGCAGGGTGAGGAAAATCAAAAGACCTTGCATGTGCAACACAGGAAGAGAGAAGCTACAGAGAGGCTCCTGTCTTCAAGTCCGTGTCCCTTGGTTCTAGTCCAGACAAGAGCATCTCTTCGAACCATTCACTCATCAAGCACTAGCACAACAGGAATCCAAAAATAGATGCTTTCCAAAGGCAGTCATAAACAGTCTGTGTTCATGAGGCCCACAGCCATGCTGACAAGTCAGAGGTTGAGGACAGGCACATCAAAGAGGTCACAGACACCTTCACTCTCATCCAGGTTGTAAATGTAGTCGTGGTCTCCAGGAGGTGGGGAGAGGCGAAGCAAAGGAGCAAACACTGTCAAAAAGAAAGCAGGGTTAGAGAGGAGACTCAGCCACCCCCTCCCTTACCACCAGCCAAGGAGTCTCCAAGCCACCCCCTCCCTTACCACCAGCCAGAGGAGTCTCCAAGCCTTTTGGACTTCCCCTGATATGGGGGAAGCCTCCTCCCAAGGAGACCTCTTTGAAGCTGAAGCCTCTCAGCTTCATAATGCCAAAAGAACAGTCTCTTCCCACTCATCAGACATTGCTGAAGAGCCGGCATT
>NW_005842289.1:1582455-1583794 GCF_000455745.1 Alligator sinensis
TTGTCTAATGCCTGGATATTGAGAGTAGAGTCTGTGTTACAACTGCTTCTGCCCAAGACAAGGTGGGGTAGAATCTACAATGCAAAGCTATCATTGGGTTTAAGCCCCAGGTTTTAGAAGTCATACAAGAGGCAGTTTCTCCCCTTTCCTGCTGTCCCCATAGAAAATAAACTCAGCAACTCACCTTCAGATGACATTAGCTCTTCCAGCAGTTCAGAGTTCATACATTCTGGAGGGACAGGGAGATAGAAAGTTCAGTGAGAAATGCACCCTGATTTCCAGTACCTGTTCTCAGTTCTCCTACCCTGTACCCCTCAATACAACTTAGTACCCCTTGGTATCATTAATACAAGAATGACATGTGTTTAAAGCTGAGCCCATGTCCACCCACAAAGAGGGTTTACAAATAAGGGCTCTCAATACTGCTCTAAACCTACATCCATGATGGGCTGCTTTCCTTTTTGCCCTGCTTGCCAGAAACTTGTCTTCAACCATCAGCTCCAGCACAGCTGATAATCTGTGTCCCATTTACTTTCTCAATGAGATGAGAACTTCAAAACCAAACTTAAACAGAGTTTTCTTCTTTCTCTTAACTAATGAAATGTAAAATCAACATCACACCTATAGCAATGGTTCCACAGTCACTGTGGCTGTTCTACAGTGTGTATTTAAAACAAGCTATTAAGCTAGACATGTAAATGGAAAACAGGAAGAGCAAGTACTTCCTACAGCACTGGGCAACAACTTGAACTTTCTTATTGCCTAACTTAACTTTGACTGGGCAGCCTCTGATGTGAAATCAGCAGCACACTAACTTAACTACTATAACACAGTGAGGATCACAGCAAAATTCAATGCAAGACCCCTCTCTCCTAATCTGTAACTTTCCTCAAGAACCTTTTTATTAAGTCCAAAAGGCCAGCAGATGTGCACTTTGTGCTGCTAACACCATAGCAGAGAGAAGCCTGATACAGACTAAATGCACCCAGGCAGCAATTCAGATTGTTTGAAACAAGCTTGTCTTCAAAAGGAGGCTAGAAAGACACCTAGCCGGGGTCACTTGACCCCAGCATTCCTTCCTGCCCATGGCAGGGGGTCGAACTGAATGATCTGCTCAGGTCCCTTCTGACCCTACCAACTATGAAACTATAAGATGCTATAGTGCCCCGGCCTACCCATTGGTGGTGTACAGTCAAGCAGACACTTGGCTCAAAATGTGCCCATCAGTGTGCTCTACCAATATAGAGTGGGCACCAGTAAACTCTGGGCACTTACTGTTGATACCAGTTAACTATACCCTGCTCTGTGCAATATTCTCGCAGTGCATTGGAGGAATGCC
>NW_005842289.1:1583825-1591866 GCF_000455745.1 Alligator sinensis
ACAGAGAAGGGCAGACTGTAGGCCACCAATGGAATGTGTCCTGAGGGTCCACGGCACAGAGGAAGCTGAGAAGGGCTGTTTCATTGTGTGAGAGTCACCCACTGAAAAAAGAACCTGAGAGTCTTCCCAGAGTGCTCTTACCAAAAAGTGCTCAACCACTGCAAAGCAGCAGGGGAGTCCTCACCATCTTGAAGTAAACAGGCCAAATGGGATCCTGATAGCATGGCCAGGGAGCCCCATGCCAGGAGTTCAGGACAGCAACTAAGGGTAGAGGGGACAGCAATTCCCATGGGGCAAGAAAATAAAGGGTGGCTAAAGTTAACCCACCCTAGCTTTGTCTACATTAAATTTTCTTAACCTTTCCTACTATTGGTGCCATTGTTAAAAAACTCTATCAGTCCCAGCAATGGTGGGAACAATGGTTGAATTAACCAGAAGCCCTTTTGTCAATGAGACATTCTGAGTTGGGAGCACTGACAGCAGTTCCAAGAATCAGTGTCCATCTCTACAAGGGCTCCCCCTTCTGCCAGCACCAGTAGAAATAAGTAGAAGAAATGTTGGTAACCTGATGTCAACAAACATTCTCCTGCATGGAGTCAGATGACGTCTAACATAGGCGCCATTCCAAAATCATCCAGCAGAGGTCACTCAGCATCCAGCCAGCAGCAGCAAACACCCCTAGGCCCTGGGCAAGACCTCTAGCTGCTTTACAAAACCAAGTACCCAAAATAACTCTTTGCACAGCCACCTTATCATGGCAAGAACAGGTGCAGAAGAGATGGGAAAGGGAGTGAGCAAAGAGATGTCCTGACACAGGACAGCAGAAGGCAATGGCAATCAGATGGGGAGGGGTCAACATACCTCTTGTTGGATCAAACATCTCCGATAGCTCTTTGGGAAGTTCCAGTACTGCAAAGATAAATCAAACTGGTCTGCACTGTGCTGTCAAAGATCTAAAAGGCTAAACTAGTTATCTTTCCCCTGACGCTACCATCCTACCCACTAAAGAAGTCCTGCTCATCCCTGAATCACCCAGAACATTATTCACAAGCAGGAACATTCTTCTGGTACACCCTTTCCCTGCAGAGTTCCCAAGCACACGTGCCAGACAAGAAGACAGCAGTCGACTCAAATGCATGGGGCAAGGGACACACCCATACCTACCCCCAGTTTGGACACAGCAGCTCTGCAAAGGATGGCCACTGAATAAGAGAAATGAGAGGTGGAAGTGACCCACCAGACCAAGTCCTCCTGTCTGCATGGCCAACATGCTTTCTTAGAGAGACTGGGTTGAGCACTCTGATGCACTGAACCTGGACTCTGCATCAAGGGCCAAGGCTCTGCCTGACCTGGTGCAGCAGGCTGAAAATTCTGAAGCAATCTCAGTCATGCTAGAAAGATGGGAGGAGTTTATACACCTATGAAAATACAACTAGTACAAAAGCTTGGACACACTTTATTGTTCCTGAATCCCACCTCACAGAGGCAGGGAGATAACTTGGGACTCTGGAATAAGGACAGGTCAGATATATCTGCTGAAGTTATCAGCATCAACATGTTCTCATTTTAAATGTTATTTGCAGGTTTGAGTCAACACTACTCCGAGATGAAGAGGAGGCAACTCACGCTTCCTTCAGAATCATCTGCAGATACAGAAAGATGCTACAACATCAACTCTACTTGGCTAATGTTTTCACACAGGGTTCTGCTCACAGTACATTTTCTCATGCTCTGTTTGGCCTGGATTTAAGTGTCCCAAGCAGTAGGATTCCCACCACCTTCCCATAGCCTAACCACACTGCTGGAAATTGCTTCCTAACATTAGGCCTAAACATTCCTATGCTTAGATATACACTAGTATCTTTCATACTGCTCCCAAGACTCCCCAATGGTAGTTACTTCCTTTTCAAATCTGCTTGCTAGCTCAAACAGCATTCTTACCTTGGAACAGGCACTTCAACTGTGGTCATTAAAAAACTAATCACCAATTCACCAAGTGCTAACCCATTAAACCAGTCTGGACTGATGCCCTAACAATTACTAGGCGCAGACAAGCAGCTCGCAAAGCCTATGGTCTGTTAGTCACAAGGTGAGGTCTACAACTCTTTGAATCTTGTTGCTCTCTAGTGGCTTAGCCACCACCATGGAGGTATCTGGCCACCTCACTGTCTTCAGCTTATCTATTTTTCCACCCCCAGTCAAAGTGAAGCAGGGCAGCGCTATTATTCCAGCATACTAATGGAAAACTGAGATTGAGGCTATGGGATTTGCCAAAGGTCATATTGGGATTCTGTGGAGGAGCAGGGAACTGAACACAGATGTGAGACCCAGGCTAATACCCTCGCTACTGAATTATTCAACCTCTATGGTCACAGAATGGAGCAGGAGGGGACTGCTGTGCTGAGAGAAGAGATGGGTCTCTCACAAGGGGCTATAGAACTTCCACTTCATTTCCTATGCTCCCAACTCTCACTTCATCTCCTCTCACTGCTTAATTCACCCACCACAGCATGAGGTGTCTCATCCTCAACTTTCCCCTCAGTACATGGATGGATGCATTCCTTGGAATTCCTAGTAGCTAGCTATGTAATACAAGTTATTCTGCTCACCAAGCAGCCACAGATCACAGTGTTAGGCCAGGTGTATTGCAGATGTAGTGGAGTAGACACAAAACAGAGCTAGCTTCCTGGCCTCTTGTCAGGAAAGATTGCTCAGCACTTATCCTAAGAAGTACGATGTTCTTAAGTGACCCGGCTATATTCCAACTCAGTTATTTTCTGCCTCTCTCAATTCCCATAGCAGTGCCAGTTACAGGAAGGATCCTTCTCCAATACATCCTAGACTACTGTATAATGTTACTGTACATTGCAAGATGGCTATTATGTTCCATACTGAAAGGGGCTATATCCCAGTGGTGGGTAAAATGATCTTTAGATATACCACACAAGGGCATCAGGAGGTTTCAGACCTTTGCATTAAAAAAGCATCAGGAACATCTGTGATCAATGGGGACCAAACTTTTTGGCAGATGTGCTACAAATTAGCCTTGCACCCTCCCTAAGTGCCACTCTTATACCCTTCCCCTGCCCACCCTGCTGTTGTGCTTCCTGCCACATGCTCCATCCGCTGCTGTGTTTTCTGCTTCCTTCTTTCCCCCTCATGCTCTCTGCCCCATCTGCTGCTCTGCTTTCTATCCTGTCTGCCACTGTGCTACCCATCCCCTGCCACATGCCACACACAGAGGCTGCCTGTACCACTTGTGGCATGCATGCCACAGGTTGCACCCCCCCCTCCCCCCAGTCTTAGCTGAATGTCACTAGACAGGCCCAGAATGACTAACTCTGAGCAAAGGGGCAAAACTGCAAAAAAAGAGAAGCTCATTATGAGTAGAAATTTCCTCACAGACTAAAGAACAATCTTTTTGGGAAAGGTTGGAAATCCCATGGATTGAGACACTCAAAACTAGAGCAAGAGCTACATAGGAGAGACTGTAAGAAACAACCTGTGCTGACCGCAGGTAATGGGAGGCAACAGGAGACAATATATGCCAAAGAGTTCTTAAGTGCTCTTTGTCAGGGCACTCACTGAAGAGCCATCTCCTTTACAGCAGGTATCTCAGTGTAATAGTAAGGGCTTTACTTAATGCTCATAGCAAGAGTTTTGTATGCTGACTCCATAGTAGGCTGGTATTATAGCACGTAGCTTTTTGCTCTGTGAGAGTGACCGAACCAAGAACCTAGATAGTACAATGTTGTAATACAGCGGAATGTGGTAAACACCAGGTGTGCTGGATCTCGACTCATCCCCAAATTCTTATCTTGAGATAACCAAATCCCTAGTTCGAGATAATGTTATTTACTCCAGACTATATAAGCTGTACATTCTTAAGTTACGGGTAGTTCCTCAACTCTGGCGAGAATCCTGACTTGCGCAGAGCCCAGCGCAGGCTATCACATCCCCAGGATTGAGACACTTCGGGGGCCAGGAGAACTATGCAGGGTGGCGGCTGCTGCCTAGAGCCGATGTGAAAAGACACTTCGGGGGCCAGGAGAACTATGCGGGGTGGCGGCTGCTGCCTAGAGCCGATGTGAAGTGATCATCCTCTCTGCTCTGTCCTATTGCCTGCCTCTGCGAGTATCCTTAAATAAAGCTTTGCAAGAGTGAGAACAACCGTGAGTACATCCTTTGTTCAAGCCTGGGGAATCTTCTGAACCCAGTAGTTCATTCTAAGACACTCAGCAATACCTCCTGCACATTCTCACTGCCCCCATACAGGCCACTCCTCTCAGTGTGGCAGATGTCTGCTCAGCCCTTCCTCTACATTCCAGCTTGCAGAGTCTGACTGAAGCTTCTTCTCAGCTGAAGCAGAATGGAGCTCAGCCTATTTCTATAGAACCAGCAGCCTCTCACTCCCTTGTCTTTAATAGAGCCTAGCCCCCAGGAGCAAAGCCAATACTCACTTTCTGTGGGATCAGGCTTGATTGGCTCAAAGGAGGTAGAGGGGTTGGGCAGGATGGAGCTGCTGTCCAGTGAGGCAGATGACTGGAGCGGCTGAGTATCTAACGCAGCTGTCCGAGTGGCTGATGCAGATACCAAGCTGAGTTGATCGAAGTCGCTGGTGCTCTTGGACTCTGATACTGAGATGCTGCATTCTAGAACAAATCATGGCGTAACCCATGGATATGACTGCACAGAGCCCAGGTATGCATGACTCTAATATGCAAACAACACAGCAGCAGGTGCAGGCACCAGCAAACCCACACCACACCACAGATCTTCCCCTGCACTAGCAAACACAGATGTTGTGCACTTGGAACAAATGCATGAAGAAAACAAGGGCTTTTCCTCCTTCACTCTGGAGAAGCCTCTGTGCCCCAGGTCCCTCTACTACTCATGCATGCTGACACTCCTTCAGCATCTAATGAGACATCAGGACGAGCCAGTGATGACATCCGACAAAACCACTGCAGCGAGGAGAGGGGAAAGTTGCCCCCCCACCATCCGGAGGCTGCCTCCCTAGCACTTGCCAGCCCAGAGAACAAGAGGAAAAGGCTTATGGACTCATCTATTCACTGGAATTCACACATGCAGTCTGGTCTGTGCATGCACACATCTGCATGCATGTAAAGGAGCCATCTATGTCTGTTTAATCATCCAAGTGATCCTCACATCAGGACAAGTCAGAAGTGCTTCTCTAGCTGCTCCCCACTCTCCCTCCCTCGATTTCCAGCTGGCTTTTCCCATGCATCTGGCCTTCATCCTGCCCATTCTCATTTTTCACATAGCTGCTCCTGCCCTCACCTGTGCTTGTAGTTTTCTGTGTAGCAGGGCTATGGTCCTGAGTGCTGGTGGGTGTGGGGGTGGACGGCTGTGTGCTGCTGGGAACGGATGCTTCCTGGAAGTGGGCAAGAGGTGGTACTGGGGGTTTAGAGGGCACAGCTGGCTGGCACTGGATGAGGTCTTCAGGGGGAGGGACAGGTAGCACTACAGGAGGGGAGCTCCATGCATCTTTGTTCACGAGGAGGACATCAATTGGACCGCTTGTGCTTTTCAGATGGATCTGATATTTCGTCTGTCCATTCAGGCCCTAAGGAAAGCAGGAAGCAAAGTATTTACCACACATTGACTGGACTTAGAGGGGAAAGGCCTATTCCCTGGAACAGCTCAGCACGTTAAGGGAATCCCTTCCTAACAGATTTGCCCTCTCTTCCCAGAGCTATCCTTATTTCAATCATAAAAGAAATCAAAGATCCACTCAGGCTTAGCAGCCCACTGAGCTAGCATTATTATAATATGCCAGCTTCTATAGCTGGCAGCAGACAAGAATAATGTGGCAAGCATCACATCTGGCTACCTTTACCTCCTCAGCCCAAATGAGAGGTGCCCTTTTGTAGCTGAGCTGACTGAAGGGTGGGTGGCCTTGTGTACGAGTCCAGAATAAGGCTAAAACTCACCCCTCTGAAACAACAGCAAGATGCCTTAACTGTTCTGCCACTAGGCCCTCCCCTTACTGCAGCACACCCACAATGTTTCCCATCCCCCATCCCCCAAACAGCACAGCTCCTGGCAAGTGATCAATGCCATATCCTTCCACAGAACACCCAGTGCCTTCACCTCCATCACACTCTGTATCACCGCCTTCCCAGCCTGCTCAAGTCCAGCAAGCCCCCCTCCCAGCATACACAGCTGCATCACCCACCTCAGGAATGGGAACCTCTAACCGAGTGCCTGATGGAGCTCGAATTGCCAGGAGGGTGTCTCCTGAAAAAAAAGACAAATTGATTAGCATTTTGAAGGGTGCCTCTGGCTGCTGGGTAACAGCACATGCTGTTAGGAAGCCAAGCTCTCCCTGAGAACCCTGCAAGATGCATGAATGAAAGAGCCTCCATACAATACAGAGGCAACCAGTGATCAGACAAGAAATGTTATTAAGCTCCATAGGAGAATATATTCCCAAACACAACAGGATAGAACAGATGGCAAAGCTGTTGTTCTACAGTTGCACAGAATTGTCTCCTTATGACACAGAGCTTCTGATTGCAGTGGCAGAGCTGGAATATAATGGTATTTGATCCTGGGGGTTAGGGGAACAATATAGCATTGTATCTTCCCTGAGACCAGGCAGCCAGGCTGGGGACCAGCTGCATTCTGCTACCAACTTCTTCCTGGGAAATCAGAGAGCACAGGTGGAAGACCCAGTCAAAATACAGCACTGTCTGCTGTCACAAGGCAAAAGAGCTCACAGCCAACAAACCAGGCAGAGCAGTGCCTCATCTTCTCACCTGTGAAGCACTTGCAGATATCTTCATGGGTCACATAGGCTAACGTTCCTGTAGTTAAGGAGAAAGGCTACAACTTCCTGTAGAGACAGAGAATTCAAACAGCACCTGGCATTTCCTTTCTACATACAAAAATGCAATTCCTAGAAGACTCTCCATGCCAGTGCCAAGGTCTCTGAAGTGGTCTGGAGGGGAGGTCTGCCACCAGCCAGACCACTTCTAGTGCTGGGCTTATCACATCTCACTAAGGAGGGTTAGCACGCATATATGAAATTTGCAACAGCAGCTCAGTGCTTGAGAAAGTAGCACTGGCAACTCAGCTGAAGCCCGTTTTCCTTCTGGGTCAGTTCTGATGCTGTGCCTCAGCATAATGGTAGGGGACACTACATGGCCAGAGGTGGCCCTTTAGGTGGGAGGATCTTTACATATCCCAAAGCAATGCCTCAAAGGTAAGGGGTAACAGCATGTCTGGAGAGAATTCCTACCCAGGTAATTTCACGCACTTTCTTAAATTCTCCCTGTAGTTTCACATGGGTGTTTTTCTTCACTTGCTGTTACACAGCTGGGTCAAATTAAGCTTTTAGTCAGCTTGCAGATGGCACCTCAGAAGTGGCTGAAGTTATGGTTGGAGTCAAGTAATTCCTGTAATAAAGTCTGAACAGCAGTGCTTTATAGCCTCTGAGGAGAACGATGCCCCAGAAAAGCAAGGTCATTATCACAACATTAGGACTGGAAGGAGGCAGCTGTACCCCAAATCCCACAGGCAGCATGCACCCAAAACCTAGGGGTGCACCAATGAGGACTTTTTTGGCCAATACTGATGGCCAATTATTTATCAGACGTATCCGTCAATACTGATCTGATAGTCAATATACAGCCCAGCAGCTTGGAAAGCAGCATCCGGGTGGTAAGTTGAGGAGGTGCACATAGAGGCACCCACAGTGAGGGAGGAAGTGGAGCTGGGGCAGGGCACAGGACAGAGCTGCAAAGCAGCTTGTCCAGGGGTGTGGAGAGGCTTCATGCCACTGTGTGCACCCTGGAGGAGGCATGGGGGGGACATGTGCCTCTGGGATTTGTGTGCGGGACAAGGGTAGGATGCCTGCTGTGGGCTCAGGGCTCGGGGCTGTGTTGGGATCTTCCTGGCAGGGGCTGGGCCAGGGCTGTGCTTGGGGTGGGTGGCAGCAGTGCTGAGAGGAGGGGCCCAGCTGTAGCCCACCCCCTGACCTCCCTCCCAGCACCACTGCTGCCCACCCTGCCCCCCC
>NW_005842289.1:1591941-1594622 GCF_000455745.1 Alligator sinensis
TCCCTCACCATGGGGGCCCTTGATCTGCCCCCCCCCCCAAACAGACTTACAAACTGGGTGCTGCTCTCCACACTGCCGGATTGCATTCCTGGCCCTGTGCATGCATGCAGCATTTATCGGTGACATTACTGGCTACACTGGCCAAAAAAAGCTGATCGCCAATAATGTCATTTTTCTTTTTATCGGTGCCGATCCAATATGGACCAACATATCAGTGCACCTCTACCAAAACCTTTTCTCCAGCCCAGGAGAAGAGGAAAAGAGCAACAGAAACTGAGACAGGAGACAAAGAAGTCTGGTCATACAAAGGATATCGATTATTCTGCACATCTTCTGTGACATTTTTGATGCTCTGTTGGACCCACATCTTCTGCTGCTCCAGCTCCTGCTCCCGCTGCTCCAGCTCTTCAATCTCTGCCTTCAGTTCGATGAGTTTGTGGGCTATCTCACGAGTGTTGCAGCCAGGACCCACTCCTCTGCACAAGACAAAAGAGAGGAATGAGCGGCACAGCTCAGCTCGACTTTCACCAACGTGAAAATGGGATTAATTCTGCTTTCCTGAAGAAAAGACCTGCCTTTCCAAACAACATTAAGCTCTCTCACCCACTAATGCTGGATTTATGTTCATCTGTGCCTCACCAGTCCTCAGCAATCTCTGACCCTTTTCAGAGAGCCAGAGCTACAGCCCCCAGCTCCCCCAATATAATTCCAAAGCACCTCTCTCCCACACTGCAGCAGAGTCAGAATCTCCATCCCATCCACCCTGCATCCCAGAAACTTCTTCCAGTACAACAGGGCCAGAGCCCACCATCATCCAGGCTGGACTGTCCCTCCCACTCTCCTCTATGCCAGGGTAAGAGCTGAGGGCATCTTTCCTAGTCAAAGCCACTACAAGGATCTAGCATGCACCTGGAGCAACTGGGATAGGCTTCAGCCCCTAGAGACATGATAGCCTGCCCGTGTCGAGACTAGCACTTCCCTTAAAATCTCCTATGGACTGTACTTGTTATACAGCTCTGCTGGTGAAAGCGCTAGCATACACAGGCCACTGGCAAAGTCTGCTCAGAGAAGGTCCATGTGACACAACAGTTAGAATAACAGGTGCTTGTGGCCCTATCCAAAGTAACACTGTCACTATAATAACCATAGGTGGAGCTTCAACAGTGGGAACAGTTAGGGGAGGAGGGGCGATGAGAGTACATGCAGATAGGCCCTGAGAGAAACTCTCTCAGGGTGAGGCTTTTTCTTCCATAATTTTCTAACACTGCCAAAGCATTTCTACCACTCACTTCCACTGGATACTGTTCTTGGATTTCTTCTCAATGAGCCCAATGCCCTCCAGTACATTGGTGATATCATAGATTCGCCGTTTCTGCCGCACTGCCAAGGTATCTGCTGCCTGTAGAAAAATCAAAGATGGACAATCGGTTCTGGACTCCTTCTTATGCTCCATCCTTTCGCCAGGCCTGGACATCATACCAGTACAGATCAGGCTCTATGATTCTGGTGGCATCTGTTTCCCACCTCAAGTTGCAAATTAGATCTTGTGTCAAGGGACATGAAACCAGTCACTGATCTACTCTCTGACTGCTAATTATATCTTCCCTGCAATTCAGTCTTCAACCCAAAGCCCCTATTAATCACAAACTAAATCCTAACCATCTCCCCAATCTCATCTGGTTCTGATGCAGACTGGACAACCTCCTGACAGCAGAGTCATACTAAGAAAGAGTAGGATTAAATGCTCAATTCTACAGGAACTTTGTGAGGTGACCTTCCAATTTAATGTACACTCTACTGGAATGGCAAAACCTTGAGGTTAAGAGGAGGAAACAGGGAGGTGAAAAAGCTGGAGGAAGAAAACACTGACACTAATCCTGCACTGTCAGGAACAGGCTCTGGATATTCCAACAGGTCTTTTCTATCTAAATGTTACAACTCTTGGTATAAAGTGCCAATACCTCGCCTTCATATAAGTTACTAGTATCTCTTAAATGAAGGTTGCTCAACCAATATTACAAAAAGCCATCCCTTGGCCCTCAAAATTTCAGCCACCATACCTCACTTTTTTTTTTTTTTTGAGGAAAAGGAAGGTTGTGAGGAGGGGACTCGTAGTACTTGAGGTCTCCAGATTTGCTTAGCACACTTCTGAGGCAGTGTCTCACCCCTCAAACCCAGGGCCCAGCCTCCTCACAAAACTCTTATTAGCAGAACTGATTTGTTAATAAGGTCTGCTCGCACACAAAACACATATTCTCTTCCATTCTCTCAACAAACCTCTGGATGCCCATCAATTTGCTCCAGTTCCCATCCAAAATAATCCTGCAAAAATGGGACTGAAATTGGTGTCACACTAGCACAGAAGTTACAGATTTGCAACAACAAAACTGGCACCAACACTCTAGGTGATACTATACATGCACAGGTCACTGAAGAGTTTTCAAGTTGAGTCAGCTCTCTGTGGCAGCGCCAATCATTAGTTCAAGTAATGCTGACAAACAAGAGTCCCATTTGCAAGCCATTTTTTAGACAAAGCAAGCATACCTTTTTTTTGACAAAATCCAAATGACTTTGCTTTGTATGCAATAGCAAGAAGTGGATTCTATGGGTCCTTTCCACTCCTGTATTTCTATAATGCCTCTTGTATCTGACTGGATCTATATGAAATGGATCACCAGCAG
>NW_005842289.1:1594653-1595497 GCF_000455745.1 Alligator sinensis
TACACACAACATGAGCATAAAATACATGTGTAAACACATTTTCAAGTGTGGACAAGGCTTCGGTTTAAACACTGGCTATAGTAGAGAGTCCACACTGCTTTCTTTAAAAAACAATGATCTCCAGTCAACACCTAGGCCAATTCTCTTCTCCCTGAGCCACCACAAATGCCACAGAGCACAAGGTGAAAATGATTTGCCTCTAGTTTATGGAAGTGATAGGTTTGGCCATGTCTGAATGGCTGTTTTAGCTCCGAGGACCAGAAAACAATAAAGAACAATACTTTTCTCTCAAGGGCTCTGAAAGATATAGTAAAGCCGGCTGCAGCCTTTCCAGATGCACTTTCCATTTCAGACACTCCTTCTTGGGATCCTAAGAAGCTGCCAAGCCTCCTACATGGCAGAGATCACACCTGCTACTTACAGCACCGACTGCAGCACAATAAGATACCGGCAAGTGCTGCCCAGACAAGAAGCGCCAGCAGGAGAAGCAGTTCTCAAGACTGAGCGCTCTGCATTAGCTCTCTGAACAGCGACGTAACCAGGCAGCTGGATGCACTTACCCGTGGCCACTGTGCTGGGTACAGGGCCTCACACCTATGCTCTGGGGAGGCAAGACAGGCAGCTATCCGCAGCCCCCCACCTCCCTCCCTGCAGCAGCTCAATGAAGTAGCTGCCAAAGGCAAAGATGGCAGACCTCAGCCGAGGCAGACATGCACCTTACAGGCCAGCAGACGACGGCAGAGAGAGCCCACCAGCTCCTGTGCCTGGCGCTCGCCCAGGGGCCGCCCCGCAGGTGTGAAGTGGAGCGAGACTGGGCGGGGCCAGCGCGGAGGAAACGCAGCGG
>NW_005842289.1:1596106-1597139 GCF_000455745.1 Alligator sinensis
GGCGCACCCTCGTCTTGAGTCACAGTCGTCCTTTCTGAGACCGGCCCTTCCCGTCCCGGTAGCTCGGGGGCGAATGGCACCCCAGCGCTTTGTCCCCATGAAAAATGCAGCCAGGAGGCAGGTGGGTCTGGATCAACATCGTGGTGGGTTGGCTTATGTCCTTTGGCACAAGCCCTAAATATACAACAGCTACAAACATAAAATCTGAGCTTTAGTTTTCTTTGGGAAATTTTGCATATTTTTTCCTTTTCTGTATGTGTTACATTAAGCATCTCTCATAAATTCATGGGAAAAGTACAATTTCCAAAAGCTACATTCTGATTTATATAACAGTACAGCACAAAACCAATGCATCGCCCAGTAAACGGACTAGAAACTGGCTCACTGATAGGCCTCACGAATGAACTGTGGGGTGGCTATCAAGGGACCTCAAGAATAGAGGATAGTTGCATTTAGTGCATAGGGATTTTTTAAAAACTAAATTTAGTGCTAATTCATAATAACCACATCTATAGAAACTACCAAAAAGTTAAATGTTCGAGTATTCAGTTTGTGCTTTTTTGACACAATGTGATGATATACAGCTCCGTTTCCTGGGCTGCTGACATCGATACCACAGGGTACAGGATGTGTGATGTTCACCCTTTCTGCTTTTCGCTATGAAATCACGTTCTTTCGACCATTCTGAATTGAAGGACGTCTTGGACATTTTGAATTAAGGGTGATGTCAAACTGATTCATAGATGTTAGGGTCGGAAGGGACCTCAATAGATCATCGAGTCCGACCCCCTAGGGTAGGGGAGAGCACCACCTTCCTTGGGAGCCCGTTCCAGACCTTGGCCACTCTAACTGTGAAGAAGTTCTTCCTAATGTCCAATCTAAATCTGCTCTCTGCTAGCTTGTGGCCATTATTTCTTGTAACCCCCGGGGGCGCCTTGGTGAATAAATCCTCACCAATTCCCTTCTGTGCCCCCGTGATGAGCTTATAGGCAGCCACAAGGTCGCCTCTCAACCTTCTCTTGAGGAGGCTGAA
>NW_005842289.1:1597212-1597528 GCF_000455745.1 Alligator sinensis
GAGTGGCCCTTCTCTGGACCCTCTCCAGGTTATCCACATCCCTCTTGAAGTGCGGCGCCCAAAACTGCACGCAGTACTCCAACTGCGGTCTGACCAGTGCCCGATAGAGGGGAAGTATCACCTCCTTGGATCTATTCGTCATGCATCTGCTGATGCACGATAAAGTGCCATTGGCTTTTTTGATGGCTTCGTCACACTGCCGACTCATGTTCATCTTGGAGTCCACTAGGACTCCAAGATCCCTTTCCACTTCCGTACCACCCAGCAGGTCATTCCCTAGGCTGTAGATGTGCTGGACATTTTTCCTCCCTAGGTG
>NW_005842289.1:1600653-1608893 GCF_000455745.1 Alligator sinensis
ACATCAGCTCCCCCATGGGCTCAGTCTGGGTGGAGGCCTCAGACCAGCCCCGGTTAGCCTTGTCCCCCTGGGCAGAGGCCCTAGCAGCACTCCTCGTCGACACCACAATCAGGCGCCCCGGTCTACCCAGAAGTGCCTGCCGGCAGTCCTGCCCCCTACACTCCCCCGCTGGGGGGATCCGGTGCCGCTGGAGCCTGCTCCCCAAGGGTTAGCCCTGGGGGTGCTCCCTGGCCTGGGGGGACAGTCCCCTCCCTAGCCCTCCCTGTTTGCGCTCTCTGTTCGCACTGCGCGGCTCGGGAGCGTGGCTCCCTACCGGCTCAGCTATATGGGACCCGGGGGGCTCCCCCTCCGGATCCAGCTCAGCTGCGCCGGGTCCCTCCGCCCCACTTACCTTCGGGGGATCAGCTGTTGCTGCCCCCGCTGCCAATTCCTCTGCCTCTGCCTCTGCTGCTGCTGCCGCTGCTGCTGCTACGCCGCCGCCTCCGGTCAGTCAGTTGGTTAAGGGGGCACACGTGCGTGCGGGACACACATGTGCCTGACTCCTCTCCTTCTCGCTGCTGGTTCCCGAGATTTTGAAGACAAACGTTTAACGGCAGGAAGCAACAGCCGTAACGTAAGGACATCATTAGGAAGCATGACAAATAGGATCTTTGTTGGCATTCTCAGGTCCGATACAAACACGGGATTAATTAAATGTCAAACATATTAACGAATGAAGACAAGCCATCTAAAGTTCAATTGTGGGTTGAAAGGCTGTGTGTCTCCAGAGAAAAATAGAGGCCATCAAGGCATCTGGTTTCATATCACTAGAGGACAGAGAACAGAGTAGCAGAAAACCAGACTGTCCTCTATAAAACTGGATGAATGGCTACCCTAGTTAAAGGGGAATGGGTGATCTGGCTTTAGTCTACCAGTAATCAGTATTTTCAGTAATGATTTAGAAGAAAGTCTGTAATCATGGAGTATTGAAGCTTGTAGGTGACATGGAGGAGCATGCAGTGGTTAATACTGATGAGGAGAGGCCACAAAGGTCAACACAGAAATCTGCTGATATAGAGCTGTCAGAATGGGATTTTTATGACTTTTCAATGCCAGCAAAAGCTTTAGTGTAGATGCAGGTGTATTAGCATACAAGTGCTTTTGCTGGTATGGATTTCACTCAAGGAACTAGTATAGGCTATACCAGTGGTGCTCAACCTTTTCCCCCTGTTAGCCGGATGGGCAGCGCCCTGTCCACCTGCAGGCTGGATCCCGCCAGTGGTCCTGATCTAGCACCAGGGTGGGTGGGTGCAGTGGGCACCATCCAGCCACGCGGAGGGGAGTTGGGGGGGGGGGGGCCGGCAAAGGTGCACACAACCTGCGCAATCCAGCCACAACCTGGCCCTGAAGGGGAAAGAGGTGTGGCTTGGCCCCATGAGGGGAGTGGGGTGGAAGGGTAGTGGCCCACCCCTAAACTGGTTTGGATGGGGAGGAGAGAGAGCATGGTCCAGTCCTGATCCAGATGTGGGGAAGGAGGCATGGCCCAGCAGCAACCAGCAGTGTGGGACTTGGGGTTTAGGAATTTGGTCAGGGGAGGGTGACCATGTTAATGACCACTGCTTTCCTGGCACCAAATTTCCCACCCCATTGGGACTCCTGTGGGCAAGATATGATGGCTTGCAGGCCATATTTGGCCCATGGGTTGGAGATTGAGTAGCTTTGTAATGCATCTACATTTGCAACATGCTGTCATCTGATCCTTAATACTGATTTGCAAAAAAAGGCAATGAGATGGGGGCAGGAGGGACCCACACACTTTTTTGCATTAACTCTTTTTCAGTCGGCCATGATGCTCTGGGCAAATGGGCTAACGCAATTCTTAGATGTATAAACTGAAGGAAGGAGGTGGGATTAACTCTAGTTAAAAATAGGGTTCAAGTGAGCCACAACAATGATTGTTGAGTACTAGAACTTAGAAAGCTCAGTCTATTTACTTGCCAAAGAAAGATGATGAAGAGGCAACTTGATCTATAAGTACCTACATGAAGAAAGGCTTTCTGGTAGCAGAGAGCTCCTTAACCTAGCTAACAAAGGTAAAATGAAATCCAGTGACTTGTAGTGAAGCCAAATGAATTCAAAGTAAAAATATGGTATGCATTTTAATAGTATGATTGATTAATAACAATTCTTTTAATAGATTAGAACTCTTTGCCAGGAATGTGCTAGATTGTATATGACTTAAAAACTTCATTAAATGGACATTCATTGTCTTTATAAGGGATGTGTTTCAGCCATAGATTTGCAGGCTAGGTACATGAATTACAGAACAAAAAACCTTTACCTTTTGTTCTACAAGAGATCAAACAAGATGGTTCTAGTGGTCCTTTCTGGTCTAACAACTCCTATATCTGATTGGGTTTATATGTTTCAAATAAAATTGCACCTTAAAGTATGATAAACAAGCTTTGATGCCAAGTGAAAACTGTGAAAGCTTGTCCAGACCTACAAATGACATTTAAATGACCAAATTAAAATAACAGTGCATCTTGCACAAGAATGCAAGATTGTGACTGGGACCATGCAAAATAAAGCAATCCCATTTGATTTAATTTCTTGTGCTAGTTGCAAATGTACCCAATGTTTTATTATGCTAAACCACTCATAAATAACTGTATATTCCTATGTGACTATATCTTCCTTGCTGACACATTCTCCCTGGATTAAGGCATATTTGTCAGAACAGTTATTCAGTGTTTGTTTGGAGTTTTGCAAATGTCTCCATAAACCATCACCAGCTCAGACTATTTTGGGTTCTGCCCTATTGTTAAAATAACTACCCAAAACACTGTTCTGTGATCAGTTCTACAAGGTATCTTGTTCAGTCAATCAAGACCCATCCTATTTGATTGAAGTGTAACCTCTGGACTGATCAAAAGTTTGGAAAAATAAGTTTCACAACTAGACGGCCCAAAACAGGATCTGAGCAGTTAGCAATTGTAATGTGGTCCCTCCCTACCTGCTTTGTTTGAACTTTAATCAACTAACTATCAAGAAGGAATGCTTTGAAGCTATACAGTTAAATTGTATAAGAATGAAAGACAGTTGCTGGCAAAAGTGTGCACTTCAGGAGAGAGAGAAAAATCTCTGCAACATTGTAATGTGCACCCAGCCCGATTGAACCCCCAGCCCAGCGCATTAGGCAGGACCCTGGGATACGTGGAGTTCAGATCCCAAGCAGCAGCAAAGAAGAGACCAGGATCCTGGCGTACATGGACGACCTGAACATCCTGTGCCACAATAAGTGGTCAGTAGAAAGAGCCCTGTGGCACACACAGGTTTATGAAGTGGTAGCAGGGACCAAGGTCAATGTAAGTAAAAGCATCTGTCTGGGTGTGGGAGAGCTTGGGGACCTAATGTCCCTGGGGGTCTCTGTCCCTCATGAGGGGGTCAAGATCCTTGGGGTGGAGTTCAACCCTGAGCTGAGTGGAAGGAAGGCATAGAAAAAGACAAAGGCCAAAGTTAAGCAGAGGTTGGGTCTGTGGCACATGCGCTGCCTCTCCATGGGGAGGCACCTGGCACTCAAAGGCAGTGTGCTTCTGTACACCGCAGGGGTCTTTCCCACTCCGAAGCATCTCACCCACAGAATCTAGAGAGCCATGTGTGTCTTCTGGGGATCCAGATGGGAGGCGGTGGCAAGGAAGACCCTTTACAAAATGAAATGGACTGGGGGCCGGGGAATGCCAGACATACTCCTGTTCCTGTGGGCATGGTACACGAGGCAGATCTGTAAACTGGTGACTGGCATAGAGTCCAAAACAGCCTGTCTTGTCAGGTCTTTTGCAGGACACCTTCTGAGATTGTGGGGGGTGTTCACACCAATCAACAGGAGATCGTGGCCCATGGAACACCCCTGGTTCTGCAAGGTCCTGAATTAGTTCTAGAGTGAATACGAGCTACAGAACGAAGTCCCCGCAACTGTGTCTAACCACAGGAAGATACAAGAGGCAGTCAGAGACATGCTGTCAACTGTGGAGCTGCTCCCTGGCAATGGTTGCCAGGCCACATGGGAACAGATCTTCCACAAGGACCTACAAAAAGACCACAGAGACCTGAACTGGCTAATAGTCTGTTGCTCACTCCCAGTGAGGGCACAGAGACACAGAGGGGCAGAGAGGTTAACTCAGTTGCCCTAGGGAAATCTGCCAAGGTGCATCAGAGATCATCAACCACCTCCTATGGCTCTGCCCATACACCAGGGAGGTGTGGATAAAAGTAAACCAACTCTGCGAAGTGATGACAGGGGTTGGACAGATGATGAGAGTAGTAGTGCTATACAGGCACTTTGATCAGTTCATGTCCTGCTTCAGGAGCACCCTGTGGAAGTCCAGGAACCTCCTGATGTACAGGCACACAAAACTGGAGGTAGCAGACTGTGTTAAAATGGTACTGAGTGAGCTCCAGTCCTACTACCAAAAAGTGGTAGGAGAGGACAGAGAGGAGGTGGCCAACACCACCTGGCAGAGGGACAGTTGGCACAGGCTCTTGAAAGACCCCGGCCTCAAGGGGAAGCAGGCAGTGACAGCGAAGGAGACAATGAGTCAACCAAGTCAAGTGACAGCGATGAGGACAGCAGCAGTGACAGCAACAGCGGAACCACCAGGGACAGTGGCAGTGACTGAACTGAGGGTTTAAAGCTCAGAACTGGAATAAGAACCAAAGGGACAGTGTACATGTAACAAGGAAAGGAAGGTGGACGGGAGCACGGGTGTGTGGGTGCAGTTATTGTAACGGGTACACGGATGTGAGTTTTTTGGAGACGGGTATAAGGTTTTGAAAGTGGGTTAAGTTTTGTGAAGAATGGTATGCTAGATGGTGTATATATATATAACTATCTATTTATATATAGAGATATATATTTTTCTAAAAAAAAAAAATTGTAACCTGCACCCAACTGATCACTCCCGGCCACAGATCCATGCCCAGTGAAGGCTGCAAATATGGAAACCGCTTCATGCCTGCATTGGTGAGAGACACTCTTGCAGCTGACATATACTAGGACTTTTGTGATAGCTCATCTGAATATGAGCTCAGCTTACTGAATATTGGGAAGGAGTCTTTTCCTATCATTTAGTTTTATAGCCCATGTGTGATATAGTTATTAAAGCCTTTCTGTCATTAATCGTCATGTCAATCCTTAACTGCACTAGGTTCCAATCCTGCTTTTGACTGCAACATCAGGTATTTGGTTACATTATCCATGTGCTGTTTATACCAGGTGAATGCTGATTTTATAAGGGCCATGCATGTCTTTAGTTGTATAAATAGAATTACATTTGCAGTATAAAGGTATCTTGAAAGTTTCTAGTTATAATTGTTAGGTTTATTTGTAGCAGAAATTCTGAATTCTTTTTCTGTCAATTTCCTGTCACAGCGTGGTTAATTATCACCATGTTTTCTAATGCAGCCATTAATTTAATGAAATTCTGCAGTACTGGCTGAAATACTATACCCAGTTAACAGGTATTCATGACCAGAAAGCATATCATGAGTTGTTCTGAAGCAGGTGATTTATTGCCCCATCTACATATAGGGAAAATGGGAGTGAATCTAAGGGATGCATTGAACTGTTCTTGAAGGAGCAATGCTAGGGGTAGCCCAGTTTGGGGAGACGCTTGGAACAAGTCCTTATCATAGAAATCAGAGAGAAGTAGGGATGAAAGGGACCTCCAGAGGTCATCTAGTCCAACCCCCTGCCTGAGGTAGGATCATCCCTATCCAAATCATCCTGTACAAATCATAATCTAAACGCTTTGCAAAACTGCCATCAACCCCGATAGAGGTGCACCAATACATCTGATATCGGATCGGTACCGATGTAGAAAAAATTTGCTGTGTCGTTTATCGGCCTGATGGGGCTGATAATTTGGCCCATAAATGCCCCTGCATGTGCGCAGCCACAGCGCAGCGTGGCGAGCTTCCTCCACCTGGTAAATCGGAAGCGGGGGGCAGATCAATGCCTCCCACGGTGAGAGGGAGGGGGCAGGGGCAGGCACTGCTCAGGTGGGGTGGGGGAGGGGGCATGGCACGGAGGCGCAGCTCGTGGGGGCGGGGGTGGCTGCGCCGCCGCTTGCACCCTGGGAGGGCAGCGGGGTGTGCGCCCCCGGGCCTGCGCGGGGCGGGCTGGAGCTGGAGCTGGTGCTGCGCGACTCTTCTCGGGGAGGGCTGGGCTCCGAGCGGGCACCGGAAGCGCTGGGGAATGCTGCAGCCACCCCAGATTTTGCTGCAGCTCCGTTCCCAGCCCCATGTCACCAGGCACCATGTCCCACTTCTACCCACACGCTAGGAAGAGCCGAGGCTGTCTGGGAGCGGAGCTGTGGCGACATGTGGGGTGGCTGCAGCCCCCTCTCAGCGCCGCTGGTGCCTGCTCCGAGCCTAGCCCCTGCTGGGAAGAGTCCCGCGCTGCGCCGGCCTGCGCGGATCCGGGGATACACCCTCCCCCCGTGGTGCAAGCAGCGGCGGGGGCCACCGCCCCCCCCAGGCTGTTCCTTCCTCCCGCACCCCTGCCCTGTCTGGGCAGCACCTGCTCCCTCCCTCACCGTGGGGGGAGGGGGGGTACTGATCTGCCCCCCTCCCACGCCCCTTCCACCACAACAAACACCACCTGGAGGCAGCTGTATTGGATATCGGATTGGCATCGGCCTATATGCCTCCTTAAATATCGGCTATTGGTATCAGCCCCCAACATTTCTATTGGTGTACCCCTAAATCCTGCCATAACACACGACATAACACCCTTACACAGGTAAAGCAGGGGAATCACAGCAGCTGGCATCCTGCTTCTGTAAAAGGTTATTATTGTACGCTCAAGAGTGGGAAGTTCTATGTTAACAAACCCAACCCCAGGGAAGGGGGCGAGTTTGCATTCTCTACAACGTGTGGGCCATGTCTGGGAGTGGGATGGGAAAGGCACCTGCTCCTAAAGTAATTTCTAAAGCTTGTGAAAGTTGCTTACATCAGGACTCCCTATACTTTCAGCATCTACATAATTTTGTGAGGGATATCAGCAATGTGAAAGCCATATGCTAATTCAGTTTCTTGAATTGGAATGTAACATAAACAAACAGGTGCTTATACAGACATCAGTCTTCAGTATAAACTCAGGCACAGCCCACAGCACTCAAGCACACATGACAAAAACAGGTGTACAGCCCTTCCCTTCCCCCCAGCAACATTGGCATATGATGTAAACTCGTACAGCTCTCTACACAAGTAACACATAGTGCACACAGGGAGTTAGAGCCAGATAGTCTCACTGACTGGCACATGCATGTGATATGAATACATAGCCGTATGCAGATACAGATGGAGCATGAAGGAGAGTGAATCTGTTCAGAACCCGGGCATGGTTATGTACAAAATCAACTATGCATACAAATGTGCATATGCAGTTTGCATTCCCAGGCATGCATGCATGGCGGCAGCCCTGTGCACTGAATGATTTCATTTACAAAGAGTGAAAAATGTCAGCATTATTCACTGTCTTCCCCTCCCCCCCTCCTCTGCCCCTCTCCCTCCCTTCCGACATCCTGAATGTGTCTGCAGTAATACAATGAGTCCCTGAGGAGCTGTGAGTGGAATCACTGAAGGAAACTGCTGCCTGTGCTTCCTCTGTTCAGCCCAGCCCTGTCCTCTGAACCCTGCACACAACGGCTGAAGCTATGGGCATGTCTGCGGAGGAAGAGGACTCCAGCAGCCCTAAAGGTAACAAGAACAGCAGCTGGAAGGAGGGCGGTGGGTCCCACTGCCCAGGCAACTCATGCTGGGACAGTGCTTTCTGGAGATTGGGCAACTCATGATTTCTTGAACTGAGGGGGGCGTTATAGATGTGGAGCCAGTCTCCAGAGTCTGAAAGGACTCAGTCACCTATCACTGATGCGGCCAGTGGCGTCTGCGGGTGGTCCCCGCTCGCCACCCTGCTGACACTGGCAGCTGCAGGCGATCCCTGCTTGCCACTCGCCGCCATGGTGCCCCCTCAGTGCCAAGAAGCACTGGTTGTTCATGAAGGTGGGGTTAATCCTCTGCCCTTTAACAGGGTTTAAAGCTCCCTTGCCCACACCCTGCTATCTTGGAGTGTATGTAGTCAACTCTCCCCCTTGCTTCTGCACTGGACTCGGAAAAGAATGATGGCATCCGAGGTTATAGCGGGCAGTATCCTTCAAGATCTTTTTTTAGTCCAGTCCCTGGGGTCAAGGGGGACTCTT
>NW_005842289.1:1608924-1625090 GCF_000455745.1 Alligator sinensis
CAGTGCATTCTCCCAACTTTGGTTTAGTGTAATTGCATGTTCAGAGGCTTAGAGCTCCCCCGCTGTTCCCTTGGCTCAATTGACCTCTTCCTGGCAAGAAGCTTTCCCAGTTATCATTAATTTTCCTTTATCATCATCCAACTGCTCCAAATTACACCTCCACTGACCAACCCGCTAAATAATCCTTTTGCCTTCTTAGCCCTGGGGACTTGCAGACAGTTTTGTCTCCAAGTTATGGAGTGCTCTTGCTTTCCTCACAAATGCATATCTCCAGCTCCTAATTCCGTAATTGCTCTTCTCTGAATTTCACATACCTTTTGGCTACAGTGGTGCCCAACCCCCAATAACTTTCCTGTGTGGAGTGACATCTAGAGCCCTATTGCCCAGTGTGGCAGTGCACCTTTGGTGCTTGCCACTTTAAGGGCTGGAGCAGGGAGCAGCCAGGTCGATGATGAGGGTGGTCGTTTTCAGACACAGGCCAGCTGTACAAAGCCAGTAGTTTATTGCTTGCAGAGGAGGCAGCAACATCAGCTGGCTAAACTACTGCTCATGAAACTTTTGGAGGTAAGGGCAGGAGCTAGAGGGATGGCTTGGAGGCTCCTGGTCCTGGGTAAGACCTAAAATTGCACCCTGCTGGGAATGGGTGGCCTGGTGGGGCTCCTGGTGGTATGGGAGCCCCCAGGAAATGCCAGGCCAGTTACCTCCCTGTGAAAGGTGAGTATGGGGTGCCTCCTAACTCCAGCCCCACATCCCTGGTGGAACTGAGATTGTACAGGGGGAACCCAGGCTTGTTAGGAGCTCTGAGGCATAGCCCAGGCCAAAGGAGGAACCTGGGGCTCACCCAGGCAGCTAGGTAAAGCCTGGGGGCATAGCAGGAGCCAAGTAGGAGGCTCCAGAGTGGGGGTGAGGGACCCAGCCCCAGTGAGTGGGCGGGAGTAGAGGCCCTGAGAGGAGGAGAGAGTCTGGTGTAAGGATGCCTGGTGAGGGGTACAAGGGGAGGAGTTAGCCCCCTGTCTGGAGAAGGGCCTGACCCGGTGCAGATGAGGGTAGTGGGAAATGCCCAAAAGGCTGCATGCTGGTCAGCCACAGAGTGGAAGCAACAAAGCCTGGTGGCCTAGGGGAGCCACTCCAAAGGGGAGCAGGGCAGTAGAGTGGGTGATGGATGAGAGAGACCCTGTGAGAGAGGGTGGAGTGTTAGAGGCCCTCGTGATGGGGGGCGGTATGAGTGTGGCCTGTGAGGGAAGTGTGCAAGAGTCCTAACAGAGGACCAAGTCCAACTCGGCCGGAGCATGAGTAAGAACTGGAGATGTCATCTGTGAGGCATGGGACACGTGTGAGGGTAGGTCAGAGGGTGTACTAAGACCCTGGTGATTAAGAGGGCAAGAAAATGGGTAGCCTCCTGCTTAAAAACTGAACTTTGTTTACATCAAGGCATGGGAGGAGAGTGAAGTGGGCAGCCCAGAGACAGGGGAGGACTGGAGGCAGAGACCAGGCTGGCAAGGTACCCCTGTTACACCTAGCAATGGGACAGAACCCCAGACCTCTGTCCCAGATTGGTACTCCATAGGACCTGTTATTTGCACACTATTCAGAAGCTCCATTGAATTGGACTATGGGGTGAAGTTAGTAGTGGGAAGCACAATCCAATCCAAAGCAGATAGTAGATCCATGAAGCGTGCCCAGCCATAGTTGTGCCCTGCCTTCTGCAATCTGAGTTAATGGGGTTGCTTTCTGCATGCACCCAGCAGCTGCTTCCCTGGTGTCAGAGCAGGGTAAAACTAGTTTGGTTAGCAGAGATCTAGTGTTAGTCAGGGACATGGAGCACAGCTGGGGTGACCCACAGGAGCTGTGTAGAGACAAAAAAGACACAGAAGGATCTCCTCCAACATCCAATATGTGCTAGTTTAGGGGTCATATTTTAGCCTGGGCTGTGGCAAGGGTCAGAGTATTCTCCCTCCCCTCTCCTGGTACAGGGGTTCAAAGGAAGTACTGTGACCTGGCTGAGACTGAAGTGAGGGGGTGTATTGTCCATGGTAAGAGCAGCCTCCTTGCCCATCAGGAGGGACAGGCTGACCCAGGCCAGGGAATGCATTCCCATGCTTTCTGCTTGGTCACTCATGTTAATCTCCTGTTGGAATCATTTTGCCTGGGGAAAAGGCCTTGCCAGCTGCAGCAATGTCTCTCCTGCTGAGTCACTGCCTCACTCGCAGGCCACTAGCAGCTGCTTTCGACTGGTGAGCCGATAGGGCAAGGCACCTTCAAAAGTTCTGTGGGTAGCCATGACATTGGGAATGCAAGTTCTAAGGCAGTGCTTCTCAAAGTGGTGGTCTGCAGCGAGTTGCCAGGAAAGAAAGAAATATGTTTTCAGAAGCATAACATTGATATGTCATAGCACCACAGTTCGTACGTTCCAACACTCCAGGTGACGTCACGTTGTGCGAGGTGAGGAAAGAGAAAGAACCAGCCGGTTGCGCATTTGTGTAGCACTGTTACATGCAGTTTCTGCCACCGGCTGAACCGGGCACCGGTCCCTGACCCGCTGGAAAAAAAATTGCTGGTCCACCACATCAGATAGTTTGAGAAGCACTATTCTAAGGCACCACAAAAGGCATCTCATGAGGGGCTGACTGGAAGATCTGGTTTGTGCATACAAGGCAGGCTATCTGTCAAAGTGAAACACCGAACATCTCTCTCTATAGCTGCCCATAGCGTGCGTTTGTGAACATATCTCCATGTCTCTTTCCCAGAGAGATTTGTGTCTGTCCCTGTGCTCCCTGTAAAGGTATTCATCACCATGATATCTGAGTTCTTATGGGCTCCCATATCTGTGCGTGCATGTGTGTGTACACATACACACTGTATGGTGTGTAAGCTCACATCCTGCTTCCTGCCCCTGTCCCAGGGAAGCAGCTGACATGGAAATGCTCTTCCTGTCTGGGAAGGATGCATTGCTTTGGATTTCTTTTCTTAACTGTTACCTCTGACCCTAGATGAGGAATGGCCAGAAGTGGAGAAGGCTGAGAAGCTGGCAAGAGGAGCTGCCTTGAAATGGGCTTCTGGGGTATTTTACCACCCAGACAAGTTGGAGGGTCTTGGGCACTATTGGAGGCGGGAGACGCAGCGGAACAACTCCATCCAATCCCGGCTAAAGGTGGGTGTTTCTTTCAGGGTGTCTGAGGGCTGCAGGGCACACAGAAGTGAGACCTTCCACCCCTCCAGCTTGATGCTTCTTGTTTTACTAACACTCGACCTCAGGGCCCAGTGTGCCACTGCCTAACACTAAATCACATTCATGCTTAATCAGTTGTCTTCACACTGGCCAGCATTAGACAGGGGAGGTTATAAGTATTAAACCTACTTTGGGCTTAGAGAACATAAAACACTGCTAGATCCATCCAAAGCATGAAAACACATCATGAAATCAAAGTCAGATTTTCTTTAAATGTACCTGAGGTGTGAGGCAGGGTCAGGGTCAAAGTTAGGGTCTGACTCTTTCAGGTCAACTTGCTTTTAGGCTGAGAACAAGTGTGAGAAACCAAAGCCCCAAAGTTAGAGGTGTTTTTGGAAGGATGACTGGGGAGGGGGGAGCACAACTATGCCCACACTGTCCCCCATCACTGTAGCTGGAAAATAAACATCCCTGCCCAAATTTCAAAAGGAAAGCTAAAATGCAGATGCTTTCAATGTTTTAACACATCTCTATGTGCCCAGAGGCTAATTTGACTTAGCTGTTAGCTTGAGTGTTGTTCCTCTGACCACTCTGAAAAGCTGAGCTCTGCCTTTCTATGTGGTTGAGGGAAAAAAAGCTTGTATTATCCAATGAGCATCCACTGTCTCTACCAGCACGTCACCAGAACTGCCCCAATTGGAGTTCTCACTGCTGCTGCCAGCAGTCCTGTCTACTCGGTGATGAATAGAAATGTTTGGATGTTCACAAAACTGAAGAGCAAAACACTGTTCTGACCCTTGTACTGAACATGTAATTTAACAGAATTGCAGTTCCTTTGAAAAATGATCAGCTCACACATAAAATAGTCACATGAATCACATGCAGCTGAAACCTTGCAACAAAGAAAGGATAGCAGGGATATAAAAGATTTTACAAAACCCTCAATATTCCTTGACAGGACGACCCCACCTGTTATTTAATGTGAATTTAAGACATATTAACCACTCTGATGCAGTGGCATCAGGGGACAGAGCAAATCCTGTACCCAGGCTGTGGGTGAGGCTGCTGAGTGTGTTGTGTCTGATGATCAAGCAGTCCTGTGTTATCTCAGGGTGACACAGATGTCATCCTTCTAGCTTTAGTTTCAATTACTCATTTTTCTTAACAGTATTTGCTAGATTGAAATGTGGGAGGGTTGCTTTTAAGGAGTCAGTTTGAAATTATATGGAGTTGGGAGAATCACTTGTTTCCTTTAACATTCTGTAAAGATGCACCTCTGCATTCAGATCCAGAGGTCAAATAGATAAAGCAGGAAATGAAATACAGTACCATCCTTCTGACTGTTGTCCAAGCTGTAGGTGCCTGGGGATAAGGAATCGCACCATCTTGTGGTGATGATGCAGCAAGTAGAATACACTGAAAATCTCTTTCTCTCTCTCTTTCCCATGTGGGATCTGCAGGGGATACCAGAAAACATGCTTCCAAAGGAGTTCTTGACCTCAAGCAGCAGCAGCCCCATAGCTGGCCTAGTACAAGGGTGTATATGTCTGTGGGCATGGAAATGTTCTTGCAGGCAGTGAAGTGGGGTGCCATTCCTACCTCTGTTTCTATCAATGCCACCTTTTTGACTTGCCTAGCATGGGGAATCTGTGCTCTATCAAACCAATTATGAATAATACGTTTTCCGAATAGCTGGTGGCCTTTCCTGTAGAACATGTTTAAATACCTAATGCATGGTCTGAATTTGAAAATATTTTAAAACATTTCAGACAAGAGATCATGTAGAACAAGTATGCATTGGGTATCATCTACCTGCTGCTTACACTGGCACAGCAACCCCCAAATTTGCATAATACATACATATACAAATACACATGCCTGTTACCCAACACTCGGACTCCTTGGTATTCCCACACAAACATACCTGACCATCCACATTACAGCAGTTGGGTCCACACATCTGTTACCTTCCCTCTAACATTAATGCCACTATCCCCATACAAACATGCTCTTTTCTCCTTAGTATCGTGTCCCTCCCCAGTCATAGACAAGTAGAGCCAGAGGGGAGGTCAGCTAATCCCCTCTCCTGCCCGAGGCAGGATTATCCGTATCCAAACTAACCCTTATAAATCATTGTCTAACCTATTTAAAAAACTACACTATAACAATCAGTGCTGCACAACTGAAAGGCACAGCATCTAACCTGCCACAGGTAAAACAGGGGGCAACAGTGATCAGCGTCCTACTGCTGTAAGCATTGTTAAAATATTATGGCCAGGTTCAGTACTCAGATGCACTCTTCCCTCCCTACAGTATCCCTACATAAATTACCTCCCTTCCCAAGGTTTGATGGCTACACATAGAATCATATAATGGAAAGCAAGCTCAAGGATAACTTGATCCAGCCCCTATGTGAATGCAGGAATTCTCCCTACCAAAACATGTCTTCCCTTCCCCACCCCTCATCCCTTTATGGACTATTATCCCCACCAAAATCTGCTCTTTCTTCCAGTGTTGCAGAAGCGCTGTGTTGTTCACCCTCCAGCTGTACCCTTCAACCCAGAAGTGTGGCTGCATATGTGCACCTCTTCCTCTGCAGCACTCCCTTCTGCTCTGCACTGACCTTCTCTGGTCTCCTCCTTCAGACCTGTTTTGGACTCTTCTTGAAGTTGTCTCACCTCCTGTCTTTGCCACTTACCCTGATAGCTGCTACCAGCCAGTCTTAACAGGAGAGCCAGCTCACAGTTCAAGGCTGGGCAGGTCTTCTGTCCTTCAGCAACTTATCCCTGCTGCCCTGTGCCATCTAGGCATATCAGTGATATACCTGGGAGATAATATTCCCATTGTGATTTTAGTTTCCCTAGATCAGGGGTCCCCTGGCTAAGGACTATGTGGAACCAGAGGACCATATAAGGGGTGTGTGAGTCATGGGAGTGTGGGGGTTATCTGTCTCTGTATTTGACTCTTGGGGGTCTGGATGAGCTGTGTGTAAGGACATGGATATAGGGGAATGCAAAAAGCTGAGGTTACTTTGGGATTAGGGGCAGTGTGTGAGAGGTATGGATATGGTAAAGGGAGTGTATTTTTGTGGGGAACAGGTGTGCAAGCAAGATTCAAGGAATGTGCTTGGGTATAGGGAGGCATGGATGGCATTTGGAGGTCTGAGGAAGGCTGTGGTGGGGGGGAGGTGTTTGCTGAGCTGTGCTTAGCTGTGCTTAGGGCTAGTTTTCACCTCCAGAATCTTGGTAGCTATTGCACTTCGTCACTGCTTCTTGCCTTTTCTCTGTCTTGACAGTCGACTGTCCAGTCCTACCTGGAGGGGGTAAGTGCAGGCCTGGAACAGCTGTGCATGGCTACTGATGAAGTGCAGAGCGTGTGTCAAGATCTGGGGACAGTGCAGTGGAACCTCTTGGGCAGTGCTGAGTGTTTCCAAAACCTTGAGCAGCTGCGAGCTGTGGTGACAGACCATGTGCAGCTGGGCTTGGTGGTGCAGTCTCTTCCTCAGCTGGTCTCAGGTAAGAAGCTCTGGCCTAGCCCTTTAAGAGTTCACTGGGGGTCCAGAGTGGCATGGCACCATGGTTAGGCCAGGGTAATTAACCCTCCCTAAGCCCTCAGCATGGGTAGAGAAGTCAGCACCAGGGTAGGTGCCCAAGCCCACAGTGATGGTCCCCGGTGGACAAGTTGGAGGGGATGGCCCACGAGTGTGTCTCAGCCAGAATCCATCCACATATCTGGAAATCCTCCACAGCCTTTTTGTCAAAGACTTTTTTCAGTCCGAGTCTTCTTTCACCTTCCACCAAAACACAACATCACCCCCTTAGCATGGCCAAGCTGCATTAGTCATGTGCTCTCCCTTGCCCCTGTGAGAAAAAGTAGGGGCAACATGAATAAATGCAGGCAAGAGACCATAGGGAGTGTCCTACTGTGGGGCTGGTGGCTTTCCTCTCCCAGTAATGTGTTTCTGTGATCTTCACCATCTTTCTGCTGCCTTCAGGTCAGGTCAGGTCAGCCCTCCCTCACCTCACCATTGAGCAATTACTGACCTAATCCTTTGTTTTCATTTCCCAGGGTAGCTATGCCACCTGGCGCTTGGTGGCTTGCAACCATGTTTTCAGGTGTTGGGTGTGTGGAATAGAGGCCTTGCAGCGGGATTCCTAGAGCAGCTTTTCTCAAGCCAAGGGTTGTGACCCAAAAGTGGGTCACACAAAAGAACCCATGGGTCATGAACAAACTTTAGAAATGGATCAAAAGGAAATGCAAAACCCTGGAACTCAGTTCGGAGATGATACCTTTTTATTAGACCAACTAAGAAATTGCAAAAAAAATATTTTTCTGAAAGCTTTTGGGTACACACATCTAAAAGCTTGCAGAAAAAAATAATTTTTTGGTGACCTCTTAGTTGGTCTAATAAAAGTTATCATCTCTGAGCCAAGAGTTCTAGAGTTTTGCATTTCTTTTTGTCTCAGACCAACATGGCTACCAAATACACCGCTGAAAATTATATCAACAAACTTTAAAAATGGATTCTCCTTTAAAGGACAAAAACATGGGAAATGGTAGCTTTTCCCTTGCAGAATGGCAGAGTTTCAGCCTGCAAGGGACTGCTTGGGGCTTTCCATGCCCCCCCCACCCCACCCCACCCCACCCACACACACACTGGTCTGGGGGCAGGGGGCAGCAGGTTGGTAGAGAGGAGCACTGAGTTGGGATTGGCCATCCATGTTTACAAATGAGTGCTGGTACAAAAAAGGGTGAGAACCACTGTCCTAGAAGACTTGGGTGCTCCACAGGGGACTTGTGCTTCTGGGACTGGAGGAACAAAACAGCCACAAAAGCATGAGTAGTGGGATCATCTTTGGGGTCTAGTTTAAGATGCTGGGAACCTGATTATCAGAGGTGTAGGCATTCACAATGCTGGTGAGAACTGCAGCTTTTATGGAAAACTAATGCAAGTTGGGGCCTCTCAATGGGAAGATGGGGGCACTGGTCATGGAGTGTGAGTAGTGAGGTTCATGGTACTATCTTAAACTTAGGTTCTTTTTCATAAGGTATCAAATAAGATTCCACCTCTTGTGGCTGGTCATAAAGACACTCTCCCTCCTTTGACCAGCTGTGAATTAGCTAATGTTGCTCACCTGGTTCCCATGACACACTTACCTATTCCTAGGTGTGCTTATTGCCCCTGTTTTGGGTCTCTCTCCACTGCCTATGCTAAGCCTAGGATGCTTCTGTTGCCCTGAGCCCAAGCTCTCATGGATAGTCCCTGCTGCCATCACGCATAGGGCCATCAGGCTCCTCCCTGTGTTATTCAGACTCTTGTATCTCTCCCCTTCTCTGCAGTACATGAGCTCCTTTCTCAGACCCTCCATCTCCTTCATGATCAGCATCTCCTGGAAGCCCATGCTGGGCTCATGGTCCTAGAGCGTCTTCGTGATAATACCCTCTCCCAGCTGCATCACAGCGACCTCTTGAATGCCCAGGATCTGGACATTGTGGAGTCCTACTTCAGTGGCCTGCAGAAGGTGAATGAGGAGCTGACCCGGCAGCTGTGGAATATCATTGGCAGGAGCATGAAGCTTGTACATGAGGACCCAGCCCTCTTTGTCTCTGCTGTGCGGATTATTGAGAGAGAAGAGAACATTGATGCCCTGTTCCTGGACACCCGCTCCCACCACTTCCTTCCCCCAGGACGCCCCAAAAGTTGGAGGCAGAAGTTCTACCAGGTCCTTCAGGAAACCATCACTGTTGCCCATTTTCAGGCCAGTCATGCAGACATGAAGGGCCCGGGGATGGCTAGGCACCTAGCTGCTCTGCAGAGCAACATCCTGGCAGAGCTGTGTGTGGTGAAGGACCTGATGGTGCAGTGCTGTCCTGTGCACTACAATATCGTGAATGTCTGCACCATCATGTACCATCAGGGCCTGTCCAGTCACCTGCAGGACATCCTCAGTTGGGACCTAGACAAACAAGAGATCTTCATCGTCCTTGACTGGGTTCTGCATGTGTACCACAGGTCAATGCCTGCCAGAGGGCAACCTGTATATAAATGTGCATGTGTATGTGTATATGTGCATGTGCATGCATGTGTATATGTGTGGAGCTGGAAAGCAATGACATTTTGTGTGTGTGTGCGTGCTTGCATGTGTGTGTGCATGTGAAGAGTCCTCCTCTGGAGCAAGAGAGTCACATGTTTGTGTGCATTGGTCCCTTAAGTAAAAGCTACCCCTCCTCTTGGAGCACATTCACTGACTCCCCTTCTCCTTTCTTTCAGCCCAGAAATGATGAGTCACCCTGACCTTCTTCCTGAGGTGGATGTATCAACTCTGGGCCCCCTGGTCCCTCCTGAGGTGGTGGATCACATGGAGAGGAAATACGTGGTGAAAGTCAGAGTGAGTGAGCTGGGGCATGACGTGCTGGAAAGACTCCTGTGGAGGGCTGGAGCAACTGATATAGGGGGTAGGAGTTGATTTTTCTGAGGGCCCAGCAAACAGCTACAAAATCCTGTATGTTCCACAGGGCTCCTCTGGTCCTGTTTGTTCTCACTCTGCCCGTGCTGGGGTTTTAGGCATGGTGGGCCAGCAGGAGCCTGCTCTGCCACAAGTCTTACTGCTAAGAGCTTCTTCCTAACATTCACACCTGTTTTTATCTTTTAATTTCTTCTGTGATCTCCTGCAGGCACAGACCCCTCTAGTGTTGTGGCTGTGATCTGACTCAGGACATGTTGATTAAAAAAGTGCATTGAAACAAAAGGGCTTATAAGGTCTCAAAATGTCAGGGCATGCGGGGGACAGTCCTAGGGCCCTAGAAAATAATTAACAGTATCATGCCTCAGACTAATCTCTGCAGAATCCCAGGAGTAACAAGTTCATCACATGATGATTTCTTATAGACAACCCCAAAGAGGAGGAAAATAACACTTCAAGTGCTGTCAGGTAGCCAGGTCTTAATCTTTTTGAAAGGTGCCTTAGTAGCAGTGAGAGGTGCAGAGCTTCATGTAGGACTAAGTCAAACACTATACAAAAGTGTGAGCATATTGCATGTCATGTGCACTGTAACTATGAGGTTTTCAGGGGAAAAAAGCAAACCTGAGAATCCTCAGAGTCAAACTAAACCCCTTGGACCCTACCTGCCAGCACAGTGGCTTAGATTGCAGTGATGGGTCACCACAATAAGCTTCCACATACAAGTGGGTTTGGGGAGAGATATGGCAGTGGAGAGAGAGTTGGCTACATAGTCAGAAGATAGCCCCATGGCCCCAACAGCCTACAGATGGTAGCACCAGGACCATGCTTGATTGGATCTGAGTATATGGGAAAGCACCCTCTGCAGAAAGTCCCTACACAAGGTGCACAAAGTGCTATCTGATGGCTTGGAACTGTCCAGTACAGGTTAGATCTCGGGGCTGAGAATGAGAACCTTTGGGCTTTACTGATATCTCTGCAAGACTTAATAGGTGACTGGATAAGGCAACTAACACCCGTGTGTCTGTTTCCCCTTTTGTAAATATTGGTAAATTAGGACAATACCTACCTCTGGGAGCTATGAAGCATTTGCTTCCACAGAGTAGAGGCTGCCAGCATTCAGTACTGCCCTATGCTCATCACCCCCTGGCAGAACAGGGATACATCATTCCTAGAATTCAAATGCTGGGAAACTACAAGATAAGGTGATGCTTCTTATGTGGCCTAGACACACCACCTTAACTTTGCCCCTCCTTTACTCTGCAGTATTGCTGACCCTTTCCCCTCTTCCAGCCATTTGGAGCCCCATCCCCATTCACTGATCCTTGCTGCAGTTTAAAGGAAGTACATGGATACCAGGTCTGCCCCTCCCGTGAACTTCAGGAGGATTTTGGGGTTGTGGCAGGAGTGCTCTAGCTGTGGTGCAGAGAGGGGAAATTTTGTGGCTGTAAAGTTTAGATGTTGCAAAAATCAGCTTTAAATTCAAAGTTTAACACCAGACAGCAAACAAAGAGCCTTGAACTCATCAAGGCTTGCAGCTCCTGGCTTGCAGCTCTGCACTTCTACAGTCTGTGAGAGGGGTAGGAGTCTGTAAGCAGTACTGATAGTCACTTTCTCCCGCACAGCACACACCACTCCTTAGAACTAGTAGAGGAGTCTGATAACTGAGTTAGCAGGTTTTGGAGCTGGTTCTTGGGTCCAGAAGCTGAATCCCTATAGAGACAGTCCAAAGGCCTCAGTTTTATAGATATCCTGCCTGTAGTCTTCCATCTCTTAAAAAGGGGTTTACAAGAAAGAAATTAAAAAATCTAGAACTCTTGGTTCAGAAATGATACCTTTTTATTAGACCAACTAGGAAATTGCAAAAAATTATCTTTTTCTGCAAGCTTTCAGGCTCAAATGCCCTTCATCAGGCTCTGGGAAAATTAAATATGGTAAAAAGTCACCATAGGTAGGAAACAAACTTCATTTTTTCACAGAGGGGGCTGAAGATGGAAGTCTGTCCCTCTGGGTCCATGTGAGTGTCTCTGTGAGTTGTTTTGCATTGCTCTTTGTTGTATAGATCAGGTAGGATTCCTTCCCTGAAGGTGTCAGATGGCAAGCAGGGAAGTTTAAAAATCTTTCTTCTGCAGTGAAGTTTAAAATCCAAAATCGGCTAAAATTTGGCATCTTCTATGTTTCAGAAATGTATTTACAAGTAAGATGCGTTTAGGTCATTTGGGGAGAAAAGTGGGCCGGATTATATCTCAAGAACACCGTGACTAAATACTTCTGAATTCCCACTAGTGCTTCTACCTGAATTTCTGCAGGAGCAGGCGCATCTTCATGCTCATCTGACTAGGCAGGTGGATTTTACAGTTGTTTAAAATTTTGGCTTTGAACTGAAACACTTCAGCTGCAGTGTGCCTCACAGTCGGGCCAGAATGATTTGGCTCCATCAGACTCAGGCAAGAGCCACTCTGAAGAGCAGGGTCAAGTCTTGGCTGTCTGTCCTTCTGTCATTCAGGGTAATATGACTGAGTGGATGCAAAGGACACTTGAGGTGGAATACAAAGAGTGGTTCAGGGAAGAGGAACCAGAAATGGATCATCAGGGCTTCTTCCAGTCTGCCTTGCCAGTCATTATCATGCAGGTAGGACCAGCAGGTGACCAGACATGCCTGCACACTGCAGGGAGAGTGCTGCATAAGTGTAGCTGAGTGGGGCAGACAGATCTTGGCCTCACTTCTTCCCTTCAAGGCCTTTCACACACAGTGAGGTCCTAAGTTCATCTCCACACAGGCATAGCTCGTTGTGTGACACACACAGCATGTTGTGCCTCTTCTATGAGTAGAGCTAGTCCTGTGCTCTTTGGGATCTGGGACCAAAACATGGGTAACACTGGAGCCACCCAGCACTATCCCCAGACCCAGGCCCTGGAGTTCCTGTTCCCAGGACTGCACTGTGCTGTCTCTGGGCATTCTGCCAGGCATGGGTCTGTGACTGGCTCTGGGCTCCAAATAGAGCGTACCTCTTCCTTCCCACCTTGGCTATGCCTCTGATCCCCTGTGCAGAAGGATCATGCCTGTGGGGAGGAGGGTTCTCTTCTGCCCTCAGTGCTTGGGGTTTGCCTGGTTATTATGATGGCACTCCCTGGGCTTCTTAGAGCCAAGTTTCTTCTAAAAAATGTGAGCAGCATAATCCTGCCCTGCCTTCAGAGGGTCATTTGGGCACTGCCGCCTGGTCACAGGGCTGTCCAGAGAAAGTGTCTAGAGTGCTTGTCCATCCACCCCCACAGCTTTTCTATCTGCAAAGCCCTTCCCCTGCCCAACAGTCTACATGAGTGTGGGGTGGAGAAGGAGGAAAAGAAGTACAGTTGGCTAAGCAGAAGGCTGTGAAGTGACAGGGGTAGGGCCCTATACAGACCACAATGCCTGCCCTTCCCTGCCTGTCAGAGACTTCCTGTGGCCACACTCTTGTAGTAGCAGCAATTGGCACAGGCACTGGAGGCCAACAGAGTGAGATGAGGAAATCCAGAAGAGAGCTAGAGAAGCTGAGAAACAAAAATAAGAGCAAAGGAAGGATGCAGGGGGAAGAACAAGACTTTGTGAGAGCTCAAGAGATTAGTGGAGCAGAATGGGTGCATGGAGAGCTGAAGGGCAGGAGTTGGGAATAGGCCTCATGCTAGGTCTGCCTCACGGCACTGCCAGGAGCACATGCTGCTGAGCTGTATAGACTAAAATGTACCACTACAGTTCCCTAAACCCCACCAACATTGGCAAGGAGCTCAGCCAGGCATTAGGGGAGCCCATGGCTAGGGCAGACCTGTGCTCTCCTGCCAGCTGCTCCAAGGCACTGTCACTGCAGAATCCCCCTCCTGGAAGGGAATGGGCAGACCAAGCATGCTATGTCCAGAGCTTGCTGCTTCCTACCTGTCACTGGGTGCTATCCAGGGGGTGAGGCCTGCTTGCTCCAGGGGCATGGTGTCCAAGGAGCGCATCTGCAGTTCCCGCATCTGCCTGTTGCCACCATCTGAGGCACTAACTCAGCTTCTCTCCTTGCCCAGATGCTGAATGAGAATATCCGGGTGGCCTCTCTGATCACAGACTCTCTCCAGCAGAAGGTTTACACCATGGCCATGGATGAGCTGGAGACCTTCCTGGCCAGGTCAGTAGCATCCTTGAAGTGCCTGCCCCCCTCACCCTTCCCCCCTGCATAATCCCTGTCCCTTCTTCCCCAAGCTCTCTGACACCTGGGATTCTAGGACCTCCATGCAGATACCTCCTGGGGCTGCAGCTAGGGTGGGATGGGCCCCCACAGCACATTTATCAGTGCTTGGGCCATTCCAGGGTCCAAGAACTTGGGTGTTGGGATCCTCCATTTGAAACAGTTTCTGGCACATCTTGGTAGTACACAGCTTCTGGGTATTCAGCCTGCCTGGGCTATGTGGGGCACAGCAGGGCACATGAGGAGGTAGGCTATCAGGCCGACCTTTAGCCCTCTTGTAACCTGCCTATTCATTCTCTGGCATGGTGAAGACAAGAATGGAAGCACCTGAGACAATAGGGGTTCAGTCCGTACTTGGCCCACAGAGTGCCCTCTTTGGGTTGGACCTGGTGGGAGGCAGTATTACATGGAAGCAGCTCTGCAGTGCTGGCTGTGTGGGATGGGGCACTGGGTGTCTGCCTTTCTGCTGTCCTCGCCCCACCACATGTGTAGATGCTTTGCACTGTGCTGCTGGGAACATTGAGGCAACAGCAGCATGGAGCAGAAGAGCATGGATGGGCAAGTGCCAGGCTGTACCATGGTATGTGAGAAGCGAGCATGTGGCTCACAAAGCTAGGTTCAGGGCCCCTGAGCCTTGGCCCTGAGGAAAGGCTGCCTCTGACATCCAAGGTAGTTCTCCTGTCCTTTTTGGCCCTGTCTGCTGTGCCACAGGTTGCGAGAGGCCCTGGTGGAGTATGGGAAGGAGCACCAGCGAGACCGGGCCAAACCTAAGTATTATGTCCCCTACCTCCTGGCTGTGCTCAACAACAACATGGTGCTCAGGTAATTGTACAAGATTCATTTCTCCATCCGGAGCATCACCCCCAGCAAGGCCTGGGTCCCACTGCTTCTCCAGCACTCCCCCATCCCCCATCTTGGTCATGAACCTCCTCACCCTTTCCCAACTCTTCTGTCCCCCTAACTGAGCCAAATTTCTTTCCCTTGTCTAGAGCCCTCCCATGGCCCATCCTCCCCTTTTGCCAGGGCCTCCCCAACACATCTTCATAGATTTCACAGACATTAGGGCTGGAAGGGACCTTGTAAGATCTGCATTGTGCTGAGTCTGTCTGCCCCCTCCTAGAACAACCCCCACCCCGGCTGCTTGCTCCAGCTATACATTTCCCTCTTCTTTCTTCCAGCTCCTCCATCTGCTCTCTGCACCCCAATGGTGACTTGCTATCTGAACCCAGGGAGATCCCTACCTCCCTTAAGGCAGCACTGGACAGGACCCAGAAGAAAGCTTGCCAGCTGTTGCTGGAGGAGCTGCTGGTGGATCTACAGGTATGGGCATCTGAGCATGCCATGGACTGCCACCCTAGCAGGGAGCAGAGCAGCTGGGCACACTGGGCCTGAGCCTGTGGTAGGCCCTGTTCAGGGAAGCTGCCTGCCTCTCTTCTCCAGCAGCCTGGAGCAGTCCCTTCCCCTCAGATGTGAAAAAAGAGGGTCATATACAGACAGGAAGAGCATAACCCTGCTCACAAGCCAGTGCCCACTCACATTGCCCAAATGCACATAGTAGCTGTGCTGGGCACACTGACACATTGACAGGCTAAAACTGCATCATCACCCACTATCACCCAGAGCACTCTTCCACCTGGCTGGCTCCTTTGCCCTGATAAACAGACCCAGTGTCACAGTGCGCTCTGATTAACATTAGCCCTGGCAATATCAACAAAGCACACGTCCAAGAGATTAAGACCTGGTTAACTGACAGATCTTAAAAGTGGTCATCAGTGGGAAGTGACTGAGTGAAGGGAGCTTCTAAGGGATTCTGCCATAGGCCAGACACTGTATAACGCCTTCCTCAATGATCTTGAAGTAGTTATAAAATCTCTGATGATAACATGGGTGTCAGGGTAGAAAGTAAATGGCTGAGGAGGGCTGGGTCACTTGGAAGCTGGGTCTGCCTAAACCCAATGCATTTTGATACAGTCCAGTGCAAAGTCCTAGCTTTATAGATCTAGCATGCAGGCCAAGCCTAGGGAATGGATACCTGTATCCCAGGACACAAGGACTGTGCAATGGACCTTGGGATCCCAACAAACAATTCACTCACCATGTGTTACTAGTGTAATGCTGAACCACAAGGAGCTAATGCCATCCTTGGCTATTTAGATAGGGGAGTAGTGAATGGATACCATGGCACACAGCACTGGTGAGTCTGATAGGGAAACACTAAGTGTTAGGATAGGAGCTCTGAGACACGTCCTCCTCCCTAGATCTTATGTGCAAACCAGGGGAGAGCAGAGTTGGTCTCCTTGCTCTGTCTGAGGTGAAAAACAAGTAGGGAAA
>NW_005842289.1:1625121-1627430 GCF_000455745.1 Alligator sinensis
TTCCCCTAACAGAGAGAAGGATAAGAGGGCATCCGCGAAGCTTGACTGCTGCCTATGTAGTTATCTTGTTTCCAAAATGAATACCAGGAGCAGGAATTACGCAGCTGTGGGTTGCTGTGGTGACAGCAGCTCCCCTGTGCTGCTCAAAGTCCATTTTGAGGCTGAATTCTGATCAGAAACTGAATGCGGGGTGGGGGGGCATACATATGCTGCTATAGCCCCTGTGCCCCCCATCAGTTCAGCAGAGCTGAGCTGGTGCCAAGGCTGGATCTGGCACTACTACATGTGCTGACCGAATGTCACTGTATTGTGAGAATCCCTGTGACATGGCTGTATGCTGCCATGTAGGCATCAATGTGGTTTTGTATAGTAACAAATCCTGGCACATAGGATCTAGGGAGGAGGATGTGTCTCAGAGCTCCTGCCCCCTTGCCATATTTGAAAGGAAGGGCATAGAATTGCCTAGTCACAGGTAAGGAAGGAGAGGGAGAAGGTTGCCATACTGGCCTCTCATCATGTAAGTCTTTATTAAGGGCACTGCATCTTTCCTCTTTGTACTAAACATCAGCCTCAGAGACAGAAGAATCTGAGCCACAGTGAGATGTCCACCAAAGGATGATGAATGTCTGAGTAGGCAGTCCCCTTTGGTCTGTGCTGTCTGAACTGAGTTATGCTGTTCCCTGGCAGGTGTGATAGGAAAGGTCTCAGAAAATGTTGTGCTTGCTAAGAAGCAGCAGTCTTCCACTGACTGCCCAGAAACCCAGAAAAAGCCATGGAAATGGATTGCTGGTTTTGCAAAACAAACTTGTGTTTCTGAGCCAGACTGTATTTCATGCAGACCTTGACTCCCGAAGGGGTTTGAGAGGGGGCTGTTTTTGAGCCACCTCTCCATGTTGCTGGGCTTACAGGAGTAGGTCCCAGCACCCTGAAGCACTATCCAATGCCCTTGAAATGAACATCATGTACAAATAAAGCAATTATACCCTGCACATCTACCCAAGCCCCTGAGAGGCAAACAGTGTAAGGAACATATACATCAGAGTGCCAGAGGCAAGGGGAGTTTCTGGAAAAACTGCCTGGGCAAAGGGATCTTTCCAAGGGAGCTGAGGCTGGCACTGCTGGGTGGACAGCAAGTGACCGCTCACTCTCAGCACTGGTGGTGGGACCGCCTGCCTCCTTGTGCAGGGCAGGAAGGAGCAGACTGGGTCTGGAGGCAAGTGCTGGCTGCAGACTGAGGTGGCCCATGTCTTGTGTCTGTTTCAGCCCCTGTATATGCAGCTGCCTTCTCGCAAGTGGCTATCTGGGTCCCAGCTGGTGAACAGCACGTGTGAAGTGATAGACAAGTATGTGAGAGACTTCGCCAGAGTCAGGAAACCCATCTTCAAGGTAGGGACACAGCAAGCCACTCTCTGTCCTTGGGCTGCATCTCTCCATCTTTTGGTGCACTGTAGTGGCAGGATTTGGGCTGGCGCCTCCCGGTGCTGTACCACAGGGCTGGCTTTGGCAACAAGCACCTCCTCCTGCAGGCTGTGGGATTGGCAAAGGCTGGTCTCTTCAGGTCGGGGTGGGCAGTTAGTTGGGCCCAAAGGCCACTTAGGGAGTATTGGTGAGTTGTCGTGGGCAGGGTCAGCACTCCCCTCCCTGTCCCCCACCACAGCTCACCAAAACTCCCTAAGTGGCTATGCCCCAGGACCCACACAGGCAGGGTGCGCTTGGCCCGGCAGATGGGCTGGGGCCACAGGCGGCCAGGAAGTGAGATTGGTGGGCTGGGCTGGGATCACTGGGCAGTGACAGCACAGAGCTGGGGGCCTAGGGCAGAGCTGCGACCCGCTCCTCCCATATCCCTGCCTGCAGAGTCAGTGCCCGGCACTGGAATGTGCAGGGAGTGGATTGTGGCTCTGCCCTGGCCCCAGCCCTTGGTGAGGTGAATCCAGCCCATGGGCTATATTTTAGTCATCCCTGCTCCAGGTGCTCCCAGTGAGAGTGCACAGCTCTGCATTGTCCATGTCTAAGGGTGGAGGTGATAGGAGAGGTGCCCTGGAATCATGAGGGAGGGTTGGGAGGGAGCAGAGCTACTGGGGCTGGGAGGTCAATGGGATGGGCTGTATACTGGGGTCAGAGAGTGTGAGAGGTCAGGTCAACCAGTCCCGGCCTGGGGACTCCTACAGCACATTTACTCTTGCAGTGGCCCTGCTTTTTCTAAAGATAGCATTCCCTAATCGGCTCAGCCCTGGAGGCTGGCCATGCCACCCATAGTCGAGAGTGCCCTGCACTGATCGCTTTACTGACAAGTGCCAGGAGCCCCTGCT
>NW_005842289.1:1627461-1638772 GCF_000455745.1 Alligator sinensis
ATTTGCCTTTGGGAGTCTCTTCCCAATCCCCAGCTGTGAGCCCTGGGTTCTTCCCTGATACAAGGGGATTCCTCACTTGCACTCTGGACTAAATGATCTCTTAAGGTCCCTTCCAGCCTCACTTCTCTATGCAATTGCCAACTCTTTGCAGAACTGGATGCTCTCAGTAACTACAGAGATGTCTAAGCCTGTCCTGGATCCCTCTGGGTCTCTGGCCTGACCACTACCTAGTGTCCCAGGCAGTGAGGCTTCACAGCTGACTGTCCTTGGCAAGCTTTTCATTTCATTGCTGTGAAGTTTCCCCAGTGTTCAGCCTCCCCTTCCTTCCTTTATTCTCATCTCCAAAGTCCTGTGTCACTCCCTGGTGGGGCTCCCCTTCTGACATGTACCTCATCCTCATGAACCATCCAAGTCAGCAGCAGTAGAGACTTACTCCCTTTTAGCTCTTCCCCATGACTGATCTGGTACCTCCTGCCTGACTACTCTCATCTCTCTGAACCTGTCTGCCTGCTAATGGGAAGTCCAGAGAAGAGCACTATATTGTAGGTGCACAGATAGGCACACAACTGGCTCTCTGCCCTGTGATGGACTGGCTTTCTGGCTGCTCCTGCCATATTGCCCAAAAGATCTTATTCATGGTCACCTCATGTGGGGAGAGCTGCCCAGCACCGCTGCCTCATCTGCTTGTAGGATCTGCCTGTCCCTTGTTCTCTTGCTGGATTTCCTCACCTTGGTCTATGTTGACTGTTGTTTATTTCTGCTTCTGCCTCTCCAGGCCTTTCCCAGAGTTGTGCTGGGTTTTGGGCATTTCTCACTGAGTGACTGACTTTTGTGGTCTTGCTCTTTCCTCCTCCCAATGTCTAGCTCCTGCTGTCAGAGAGTGAGCACTTAGTTATGAGTCAGTACCTCCGGGCACTCATGCAGAAGAAGTTGGTGTGCAAGAGTGAGGAGGAGAGGAGCCAGTTCTCTCATCGGCTGCTCCAGGACGCTACACAGCTTGGGGACCTGTTCCACTCACTGGTGAGGGAGGTAGCTCCCCTGCCCAGTCATATCCTCAGCAAACTAGTCAGCAATATGGGTTGGCATCTCAAGGGGGAAGACAGGGCTGCTGGGTAGATGCATGGGACAGCTTTAGCCAAAGGGAATGGATAGGGGGTCACTTCTGTCATTCCTGCAGTTAGATTGGCCTCACCATGTAAGGAGGGAGGGGAGAAGGGAATGCCTGGAGAATGGGGCAGTTGCATCTACCAGCTTCTTGAATGGGCCACTGTAAGGAACATGCCCCAGATCAGCATTGGAGCAGATGATTGAATGCTGTCCAGGCTGGGAGCCCCAGCGAGTGACACTCTAGTGTATGTGCACTGTCCATCCACCCAAGATTCTCCTCTGGCCCTCCTCACCATAGCAGCTCCCTATCTTCAGAGCGTTTGTGGGAGGTGGGTGGCACTGTGGTACCCATTGCACCAATTAGGCTGATTCTCCTGCTTCGTCTGGCCTGCTCTGGCCTAACCTATCTTGTGCTATCTGGTTCCTTTTTGCAGGGCCTGGACAAGAGTGAACAGACCATTGAGGTGATAGTTGCGCTCCAGGAACTCATCCGCCTCAAGGACCCAGCATTGCTCAGTCTGGAGGTCTTGGGCTTTGTGACAAAATACCCTGACATCAGGTAGCAAATGTAATGACTGCATGGATGCCAAGGGACCAGGCTCAGTGCAGTACAGAGGGAGAGGCCAGGGGACTGTCCCACCCTGTCAAAGGGGAACTGCTATCACTCTGGTCTTTACATGGGCTGTCTGCAGTGAGTCAGATTTCCCTACCCCCTGGATTGTTGGGAGTTTAGAAGGCTTCCCTATCTCAGACAGATTCAAACAATGTGTGTATGGAGAGCCATGGGGACAGCTCTCAGAGGTAGCTCTTAGCTTCTCATCCTAGGCTCAGTCATGGGCAGGAGAGAGGAGCACAGAGCGCTCCGTAGGAATTGCACAAAATAGTAGGCCACTGTTCCAGGGGCCACTCTCCCACCCAGAGCTGGGAAGGTGCTGGGGACAGGCTACCTGGCAACCTTTGGTGACCAACCCTGAGTTCACAGACCATCCAACCCAGAAGAACACTTTAATGTCAAATATGGAATTGGTGGTGGTACTACCATTCCCCGGGGCTCAAAACAGGACATGTTGCCATTTGTTGAACATTTTTGCAAGACCCTTGATTTCAAAATTTCCAACTTTTGGTTTTCTCTTTTCTTCCACTTCACTGCTGTGTGCAATAAAGAAATGAACAGTGAGCAGAGGTTTTGTCCTTGCTTTGCTCCTCTATACAATCAACTTTTCTAAACTTGAGACAGATTTGAAAAATCTCCCGAAGTAGCAGAATGAAAAATTGTTTAAAACAAAAAAAGGCCTATTTAGTGACAAAGGTGGAAAGGAGGGAGGAAAAAAGGTAGGAAACCATGAACATTTGAAATGAAAAATCAGCCAATATTAAAAAAGTAAAAAAAACCCAAGCTTTTTACAGGTTTTGCTTTTGGAAAGAAAAATCATTTTGCATTTAAAAATACTCCCGGATATAGGATTGTGGGTCACTCTGGGTGTGTCTACACGAGATGCTAACTGCGCAGTAGCCTAATAACACCGCGCAGTTGTGGGAAAAACCCATGCTAATACACGACTGCGCAGTAGTATTAGCTACTGTGCAGTTAGTGTCCAAAAAAACCTGTGCACTGGTGCCACTGAGCAGTAGCGCAAGTTACTGTGCATTGATTTAGTACTTGGTTATCCAAGTACTAAGCTTAATGCACAGTAATTGCAGTGTATTAATTAACATGTAGACTCACCCTCTAAGTGCAAAGGAAACTCAGACTGTCTTTTCTTCCTGGGATTTTATAAACCCAGCTGCCATACTGAGGCATCCAGCCTCAGGACTTCTCCAGGAGCCAGTGTGGTGAAGTTCTCCCATCAGTGTGAGTTCCTCTCAGCTCAGCACCTGCCTCTACAATGTGGGTATCAGTCATATTCAACAGTAAAGAGGGGCCTGAGGGGCCAACTGTGAGACAGACTGGGCTCTGATCTTTAAATGACAGATGCTTCAATGTCCCTTTAAAATGAGGAACATTAAAGCAGTGCAGGTGGAGCCACCTTGTGGTGGAGTTGGGCATCAGGAAGGCAACAAGTTCATTGTCTCTGTGGTTTCTTACTTCCGGCAGTGATGAACATGTGTCAGCCCTGCTGGATCTCCGAGGCGATGTCTCCAAAGAGGTCCGGAACATGGTGATGGAGATGATGGCACAAAATCCGCAAGCCCTGCCTGAAAACTACCAGCCAATCTTCAGTAACATCCTGGTCCCAGGTCCAGAGCTGCCTTTCTGCCTTCGCAAGGGCAAGTGTGCCTGATACCTGGTCATGCAATTAGGTTTTCTCAAGCTTTCTACCTGCCCTGGGACCTCTGTGAATAAGGGACTGACTGTGAGCAGACCCCGAGGCCCACTGTGGGGTTAATCAAAGACCGCTGGGTCTGTGTACTGGTGCAGTGCATGGTGTGGAAGGCACCACCTGACCTCTTGAGGCAGTGGGTGCAGCATAAGGCTGGGAAAGCTGGATATTAGCCCTGCTGGGCAGGGAGGATGGGGAAGAGACTGTCCCCTTGATGCTAGGCCCCAGAGAGCCTTTAGTTGACTGTGGCCCCAGGCATATGATCCTGGGCAGGGCTGGGGAGGGGACAGTGTCTAGGCCTATTGCTGAGCTGTTCACTACCTGATTCACCTCTGTCCCCTTGAGCAATGGGTCTGGGCTTCCCCTTCATGTTGCTGCTCATGTTATGCTCCATAGTTTACAGGAAGAGAAGGGGGAGCCAAGGGGACAGCATGGTCAATGGCAGGTGAGCCTAGAAGCACCCAAACAACCAAGATTGCTCCAGGATTCTTCCCCACGTTCCTGCCACAAGTCACTCTGTCCACTGCACCTGTGAGTGTCCAAGTCTTTTGTTCTGTCTTTTTTTTCTTTTCCTGTCACTAAGCTAAGCTATAGGCCTAATAAACTTAGGGCTGCAACAGGATTATAACATGTGCACTTCCTTTCTGCTATGTCATGTTAAACCTGCCAGCCAGCTAAAGCCCATCAGGCCAGGCCACATACTCCTCTTCCACCATTTACAGATGCAGACACCAACAGGTGTCTGTGGGGTTCAAGAGACCAGTTAGAGGGTAGTTATGGAGAAAGCTTCCCCAGGGGCTGTTTCTTCACCTCTGTCTGCTGAGTTCCAGTTCTTATGCAGAGCCTTTGCCATAGTCTCTGAGTACCTGTGAACTGTACCAGGCCCTGCAAGCAAAGACAGGGACTGAAACAGCCCCTCATACTGAGACTAAGCTGGCTGAAGCCCTACACTTCAGTGGGGCTGCTACGGAGGTCCAACCCCTCTCAAGTGTAACAGGTTGTTCTCACCATTCACGTGGAGGCATGAGTCCTACTGAACTTTTGGCCTCAAAGGGCGCGTTTACACATGCATTAAGATTCTTTTTCTAATGCACATTAAATTCAGTACCTCCAATATGAGGTACTAAATAATGCGCATTAGGCTGCATTAATGCACAGTAATGAATGCACATGATTTTTAAGTGACATTTAATGCACAGTAGCCTATTTTACTGTGCATTAGTGTAATTCCACATTTTTTTTATGTGATGCTTTGAGCAGTAAAGTAGCCTACTGCACATTAACGTACACATGCATACATACCCAATGACTCCTAGTGTCAGTGACTTCCTCAGGCTCATTACAAATCGTGTACAGAGTAGGTGTCTGAGCTGTTGCTGTGGGACCTTTCAGCTTAACTGAATGTCCCATTCTTCCTATAGCCTTGGTAGTGGACAGGAGCAGCCTGCAGTCTGCCTTCTCTCAACCCTTTATTCTACATATGTCTTGTCTCCTCTCATCTGTGCTCTGAATCACACCTCCAACTCTGCATCATCTCCTTACGAGCAGGGAAAGTCTATGCTGCATCCAGTCTCCAGGCCAGGACGTACCATTGATCCACAGAATAGTCTTATAATACCAATTCCTCCATAGCTGCTCATTTTGCATTCTAGCATCTTATTAGCTGCGCAAGGAGCAGATGCTGGCTGAGTGGATATAGTGCTGTCCAGATCTCTTTCCTAAGTGGCTGCATTTAATGGAGATGCTGGCATGTGTAGTTTGCAGTACTTCTAATGCAATTTGAGTGTATTCATCCACACCAGAGTCCACTCACCTTCATGTTGCCCATTGTCCTGCCTGGAGAGGGCCCTTTACAAGTCTGCGTAGGTGTGGCTGACCTCTGCTTTTATCACTTTTAGATGTTGCCATTTTCTTATTACCCTTTCTCTAGGTCATTTATGACAGCATAGGCCCTAGCCAGAGACCTTTGTAGCCATGGTGACAAATTCTTATTCATTGCTATGTTGTTTCTTGACTCCTAGCTAGCTCTGCCTTGCACCCCATGGCTTCTCACCATTGCCTTAGTCAGTACCAGAGGCTTAGTGCCTCTGGTAACAGCCTTTGTCAAAGGATTTCTGAAAGTGCAAGTAGCTGCACTGTTTTTGATTTTCTCTGGGAAAGTTCATATATATCTACCCCATTGCTGTAGCCACTTCTGTTCGGATTGGCAACCTAGACCTGTGTTTTGTTGTTTGATTATGGTCTTTCTACACTTAATCAATAAACTAATTGAAATTGGTCAGTTTGGCCTCTCAAGTGCTTCTTAAAGATTATCTTTCATTAGAGATGATAAAAGTTAACACCCATGAACATCTGTCTATATTTGGCCAAGTTACAAGCCTCTGAAATAAATCTCAGGTTGCTCATGTCCTGTAGAGACAACTTAGCTTGGCAATGAAACCCTCTGCCCTCACTGAGTATTCTCTAGGTCAGTGGTCTCCAACCTTTTTAAGTAGGAGATCACCTTTGGCATTTAAAAGCAACCCAAGATCTACCATGCACTGCTGCCACCCTGCCTCCCCCACCCAGCAGGTAAGTTTGTGAGGAGAGAAGGGAAGGGAAGGGGGAGGGGGCAGATCGAGGCAAAGGGAGAAAAACATATTTGTGGGTGCACCTCCCCAGCAGGTAAGTTCCACCTGGCCAGGTCCCCACTCAACTTACTCATGCTCCTGCCTCTGCGGCACTGTCCCTCACCGCGGGGGCCTCGATCTAGCCCCTGCCCCTTCTCTCCCCCAAAGACTAACATGCTGGGCTGGGGCACGCACGTGCATGCATGTGGGCACTCAGCTCCCCACCCCAACTTTGGATTGACTCCAAGAACCTCCAAGATCTACCGGTGGATCAAGATCCACTGGTCGGTGACCACTGCTCTAGTTCCTCACAGCTCCTGGGGACTGACCAGGTGTATACATGTGCCATCCTCAGAGAGAGATGGGCCTGAGCTTGATACAGGCTTTAGGGCACTGGATATGATGCACCATATGTTTAATTTGAATAGACCAATAGACTATATCTAGTCAGACCCACACAAGTTAGGCTTTTCCATTTTATCATTTTAGTTTGAACAAAACGTTCTGGAAGCTCCACAAATCCTAGAGACATCTTTGCTACTCTGATAAAGAGAACATGCTTTCTGGGCATCACTGGGGCCTTCCACCTTGTCCTGACTTTCTGGCTAGCTTCTACACCCATGTGAGAGAGCACCTTTGGTGCCTGCCACTTGAAGTGCTGAGAGCAGCTGGCAGGTGCAGGCCTGATGAGGCAGTCACTGGACCACAGGAGAGCCCTGTGATTGGAGGAGAGGGCTGAGTGGCCTCCTTTTTAGCTCAGGCCCTCAGGGCTGAAGCAGCAGCAGTCTGCTGCTGGCAGCCGGAAAGACACTATCCAGCTGAGTGGCTGCACAGAAACACCTTGGAGGTAAGGGCGGGAGCTATGGGGGTAGTACGAGGCTCCTCGTCCTGGGTTATGACCGAAAACTACACCCTGCTGGGGTAGGATGGTGTGGGTGAGTCTGCCTGTGGCAGGGTGGTCCCCAGGAAAAGCCACACCAGTTGCCTCCCTAGTGAAAGGCAAGTAAAGGGTGCCTTATAGCCCCAGCCCCCACAACCTGGTGGGTTACCCAGTAGTAAGGACAGGCAGGGCCCCAAGTAGGCAGACCTGTGTGAAAGGGAGCGGGCAAGCAGCGTGAGAGCCTAGACAAAACCCTGGTCAGTGCTGGGACCAGGACCAGGATGGTCAAAAGGGCTAGAGTGCCCACTGTGAGGGATGCCCAGAACCAGGTGGCCCGGGGTTCCAACTGGCCCGGAGATGGCCAGGGCCTGTGTGGCCAAAGGTCCCAGAGGGGAGCCATGCCCAAGGGGGAAAGAGGTCTAGGGAGCTGACAGCCCTGCATGATTGCAGGTAATGAGTCTTCCTGATTAGGAGGGATCTAGTTGGGGTCCAAACACCAGACTTTGGGGCCCAGTGTAGGGCTGAAGCCACATAGTGGATACCATCTGTGAGGCATGGGACATGGTAAGGTTGGAGCCGTGTATAATGCCCTTGGCATTGGGGCACTAGATGGGCAGCCTCCTGCACATTACATCAATTTTATTAACCAGCAAGTTGTGACAGGCGAGGCAGGGCAGACTGCCCTAGACAGAGGGGCAGGCCGCTGTTAAGATCTGGTCCTGACATGGCCCTATGTCACAACCCAGCACCAAGGAGTATCAACCTAGTAGAAGTAAAAAGATTTGGAGGGTATCTTTCATGCTTATACAACTAGGGTTACCATATGTCTGGGTTTTCCCAGACATGTCCTCTTTTTTGGCTCCCTGTGCTGCGTCTGGGCGGGTTTTTTAAATGCAAGCCAAATGTCTGGGGTTTCCTCCCAGGTCCATTTTCAATATGGCCATCGCTAGGTAGAGCTACAGTTCCCAGAATACCTAGTGCGGTGCTGTGTGACTGGGAGCTGAATTTGCAATTTTGCTTTGCTCCACTGGTGGGAGTAGGGGGAGGGCAATCGGAGGCAGCAGGGAGCAGAGCACAGAGGGTCGGGAATGAGGGGCAGGGCTGAGGGGACAGGGGGCTGGGGCTGCAGCCAGAATGAGCAGAGGTGGGGGGTGTAGGAGCTGTGGGTCAGGAGTGAGGGGCACTGGCAAGGCTGGGGGAGGGGGAGGGGATGCGAGTCGGGAGTTAGGGACACCAGGGAAGAGGGGGCTGCAGGTCCAGAGTGTGGGGCACCATTAACATCAATACATGGGTGTCTCAAGTAATCAATCATCCCCAATGGCACCATTGGGCGTTTGTAGACGACACGCGGTTACCTGTTTTGGCTGCCGCAACTGCATTTGTGTTTGCATGATCAGGATTTCCCACTGCTTTAAAAGTCTTTTTGGCACTTTTACTAAACCTGCTCGGAGAGGTATTATTTCCCGGTGCCCTGGTTTAGCACCCCCGATCATGTAGTGCGCTCACTAAGCATCTCAAAGCATCTCAAAGACTTGTAATTGCTTTCCTTTGCCAACATGTGGTGCTGTGCTTTTTCTTTAGCCAGTAGGAGGTGCTCTGAATTTATTTTGTGTTATCCTTAACCCCCCCCTCCCACTGCTCGATTGACCAGGTGTGGGTTTGAGTGAGGCATGACTCACTCCTGTTGCAAAGGTCCAGGGGAGTGGGGAACCTGGTGCAATGTGCCTTGGGGCTGGAGACAACCTTCATCCAGGCGACTCCTGGCTCTTCTTTCTTTTGGTGAAGGGCATGGCAGTAGGAGTCGATCTCCTCTTCACCATCCCTGATGGCATGCAGCCTCTGCGCTGTAGCCTGGAGCTCTCCTATCTGGCACTCCAGGGTCTCCAATGTGGAGAAAACCTCACAAAGGGAGGTGTCGTTGCTCCTGATCTCAGGTGCCTGCAAGTGTAGCAGGCAGCCCCCACAGTCGAGAGCCAGGGGCTCCGTCTGAGTGTAGGCTGGAACCATGGGTTCTGTCTGGGTGGAGGCCACAGCAGCACCAGAGGGGGGGTGGTCCCAGACTTGGAGGGGATCCTCAGGATTCGGTGTGTCCCCACCACCATTGCACCAGTAGTATTCTGAGCTACTGCTGTGCAGACTCTTCTCTTCAGGTTTGCCGCCTAGGGCCTCATGTCCCTCCTGCTCACCCTTGTTCACGAACTCTTGTGTTAAGTCACTTGCCAGGCCTAGAGCATGCCTGTTTGTGCATTCTGTTCACAAGGATCTGGTTGTGTGGCTCCCTGTGGGGCTGGGCAAAGTAGGAGCTCGTGGGGAGCGTGACCCTCCTTGGCTCCTCTCAGCTGCTCCCATAGCTATCAGATACCCTCCCACCATGGGCCCTGCTTATCTCCCAGCTATGCTGGGGATCAGGTTGGGGGTCCACCACATTCGCTGGGGGTCCTGGGCTCGTGAGGGCGCAGTGGGCTTCCACCTGTGTGTCACACCAGAGCCAGACCCAAACTGGCCCTGCCACAGGCCCTGCTTACCTGGGCTATGCTGGGGGTCAGCCACATCTGCTGGGGGTCCTGGGCTTGCAGGGCATGACTGGCTTCCACCTGTGCATCTCACATCGGAGCTGCACCCAAACTGAAGATAGGCAGATGAGGGAGGGAGTGGGGCGGGGGCAGGCACTGCACAGCCAGCTCCTACTTGGCCCACTGCGGGGGGAGGGGGTGGGGGACAGAGTTGCGAGTGGCTCATCCTGAGGGCGCAAGGGGATGTGGAGGGCAGCTTCTGTCACTGTGTGCGCCACAAGAGGCATGAACGTCATGTGCCTCTGGAGGCTGGGGGGCATGGCGAGCTCCCGCAGGCAGTGGTGGTGCTGTCGGTGGCGGGAACATGGCAGAGGCCAATGGGGAGCTGCCGCAGGCAGCTGCAGTGCTGTCAGCGGCGGGGGTGAGGGTGGTGAGTGCTGACCAGCGGTCAGTGACCACCTGCAGACACCACCGGCAGTGTTGGCAGTGGCCAGCGGCGATTGTGGAACGCCCGCAGACGCCGCTGGTGATGTCGCTGGCGAGACGGGGGCAGTGAGCGACGACTACCCACAGGTGCACTGACAGTGTCGGCGGTGCCTTTTCTCAGGGGGTGCACGTGCACCTGTGTGCACCTCCTACATGTCGCCAATGCCAGGAGGGCATGGGGGGCGCGTGTCCCCGGATCTGTGTGCGGGGCAGTCTGGGGCTGGGGCAGCACCAGGCTCTTCCCGTTGTGGGCCAGGCCAGGCTACGCTCGGGGGAGGAAGCAGCAGGGCCGAGAGCGGGGGGGGCGCCGCCGCCACTCCAGAATTTGCACACATACGGGTGCGCACTCTGCTCTCATTTACTCTACTCACTCTACTTTCATTAACCATGTGCATGTATATATGGGTCATTTGTATGTGTGTGTGTGTGTGTGTGTGTGTGTACACACGCACATGCACACATATACTAGCCAGTTGCCTGTCAAGAATGATGGGGGGTGGGGGAGCGAGTGGGGATGGAGCCCTGTGTCCCGCCCCCCATCCGGGCCTGCTCCCCCTTTCCCTGCTGCGGTGGTGGGGGGAGAGGAGGAATGTGCCTGGGCCCAATGTGGGGGCTGTGGGGGAGGACCAGGCCTGAGGTGGGGAGAAGCCAGCCCACCGTGGTGGGGGAGGGGCGGACCAGCGGGCCTGGGCCAACGTGGTGGTGGCAGGGGGAAGGGAGGAGCAGGCTTGGGGCCGACAGAGGGGAGGGGGGTGGGGGAGGAGTGGGCCTGGGCCCGGGTCTGAGGGGGGAAGGATGCCTCTCCCCCCACCACTGCTGCTGCCACGTGGAGAACAGCAACAGCTGGGTGGGAGCACGGGGCCTGTTCTGGTGCCCTGGGGCAGTGCCGGTGAGGCCCAGAGTTGGGCAGCAGGAGCATGGGGCCGAGCTGCAAGGGGCTCTATGGAGTTGGGCTGGCTCCCCCTCTTCCTGCTTGAGCAGTGCGGCCCAGCTCCACAGAGCCCCTGGCAGCCCATACCCTGTGCTCCTGCCATCCCACTCTGGGCCCTACTGACACTGGCCCCAGTGCACCAGAGTGGGCCCCGTGCTCCCACCCGGCTGTCACTGTGCTCCGCACGCCCTCTCGCTGCCCCTTCCCCCCAGCCTGCCGCAGCCATTTCCCTGCTCCTCCCTCACTTGCCATGCACGGCACCACATGGTTCCCAGCTACAGTGCCAGGAGCAGCTAGGATGTGGTGCCAGAGCAGCGGGAGGGAGGGGGAATGGGGAAGCAGCAGGAGAAGGGCAGTAGTGGCAGACGGGAGGCAAGTGGCAGCGAGCGGGAGCACAGGGCCCACGGCGGTGTCCCGGGTCCAGGAGTGGCAGGAGCGCAGAGCCTGGGCTTGCAGGAGTGCTG
>NW_005842289.1:1638794-1644339 GCF_000455745.1 Alligator sinensis
CACAAAACCCATACCCACCCACCCCCCCTGCCCCCCACACCTATCCACCACCCCACACATCCCACACACCCACACACACCCTCCCCCACACCCCACATACCCGCAAGCCTATACCCACCCTCTCACAATATACAGGTGTAAGACCTCATTTTAATCTATTATACTATCACTTCTATGTACACTACACAAACACATGTAAATCAGGACAAAAATATTTTTTGAAATGAAATTAATGAATGTTGTAGTACGTGTTTGATTTTTAGAATATAATTTGGTATTTTTCTGGTTCAGAGATGGCAAAAGCAAGCCTATACCCACCCTCTCACAATATACAGGTGTAAGACCTCATTTTAATCTATTATACTATCACTTCTATGTACACTACACAAACACATGTAAATCAGGACAAAAATATTTTTTGAAATGAAATTAATGAATGTTGTAGTACGTGTTTGATTTTTAGAATATAATTTGGTATTTTTCTGGTTCAGAGATGGCAAAACCCCTTGCTGAAAAGGAGTAATTCCAGGGGGCAAGGGGAGGGACTTATGGTGGCAAAGGCCAGGGGTTAGGTGGCAGGGCTTCCGGTCCCAAGATGGCACCCAGGGGGTGGGGCTCCTGTCGAGGGGCGGGGCTACCCAGGCAGTCCTTGATGACTTGCAAAAATTCAGTAAGTGGCCCTCCACTCAAAATAATTGCCTGCACCTGCTCTACTTGCTGGGCTTTGGCCCATGTCACAGAACAACACATCAAAAGCCCTGTGTCACACAGCTGCAGGGAATGGAAGCTGGAAGGGAGAGTGACCTGGATCTGACCAGGGTTTTCTCCACGGTTCCTCTCTCCTTTGCAGCCTCCAGGATTTCAGGTCTGGAAAGGTATGATCCAGAGGCTGTGCCCCTCCCTTTCGTGCTCTCTCTCTTTCTATGGAGAGAGAGATAAAGGGATCTAGGTCTATAAGGTGCAAAACTGCCCTACCTTCTATCTGATTTCACTCCTACACCTCAAATGAGTCCAAGGAGCCAGTGGACATGCCCTGGACACAGGCCTACATAGACCTTAGGCCCAGAGAACAACAGTTAGTATTGTATGTACATAGGCACAGACATCCACACACATACACAGACACACACACACTTCATAACATAGTAAAGTATACACATACACACATCTGTACATCTATGTGTATGTAGATGTGTGTGTATGTGTATCTGTCTCTAAATATACACATATAATTTGCTATATTACAGTTTGTGTGTGTGTGTATAATTATTTTGCTGTGTTATAAATTGTGTGTGCGCAGGCCTGTGTCCATGTATCCCTGTGCACAGGATCCCTGCCTTCCCCACAAGCCCTTCTCCTATTCCTCTTGCCACAGGGCTAGGTGGGCAGCGCTGTCCCATCCTTGGCTGCACCTCGGTATCATGGGGAAGGGGGGCTTGCACGGTCTTTGCCTGGCCGGGCCCGGCTTCTGTTCTGCAGCTGTTGCCCTCCCTGCCCTGGAGTCATCTCTCCCAGCAATTCTGCCCCATGGGGAACTGCATTCGGCTGGGTGGGGCAGGGAGGGAGGCGCTGCAGCAGGACATGATGCTGCCTCAGAATCCAGCCCATTCCTTCCATTCTCCCTCCCCGGCTTCCCCCCGGCCTGGTGGGAGGAGAGGCAGGGGACTGTGGGTCGAGAGTGAGGGGCATCGCCAGGGCTAGGGTGGTAGGGGGTTCCCAGGGGCAGTAGCTGAGCTAGGGGGAGGGGCAGGGGCTACAGGTCAGAGTGATGGGTTGGGTGTGGGGGGGGCTGTGGGTCGGGAGCAAGGGGCAGGAATAGGGATTGCAAGCCTGGAGTGAGGGGCACCAACAGGGCTGGCAGGGTAGGGGGCTGCGGGTCAGGAGAGAGGGGCACCGGTCAGGCTGGACGGGGATGGGGGACAGGGCTGTGTGTCTGGAGTTAGGGGCACTGGCAGGGCTGCGGGGGCCAGGGGGCTGCAGATCAAGAATGAGGGGCCTGGAGTCTGTGGGTCAGAACTGAGGGGCACCAGCAGGTGGGAACATGTGGTGGTGTGGGCCCTTGAAGGGGTGCTCTGGGATCTGTCCCACTCCCTGTGCCTGTGTCAGGGCAGGGTGCTTCCTCCCAGCCCCTCAGTGCGAGTGGGGGCAGGAACTGCTGGGGCTGCCAAGGGTCTGTGGATCTGTGGTGGGGGGTTGTGGTTCTGCCCCCGCCCCCCCCATCACATGATAAATCCTGCTGTCTCCTTCCTGCAGGCAGCCAGGAGCTCAGATGCTGCTAAAAGGTCCGGTGTGAGCAGTGGGAGAGTGAGAGCACAGGTCCAGGCTGGGGGGACGCAGAGAAGGTGACCAGGTAACATGCCAGGGCCATGGGCAGAGGTACTGAGGGGCCCAGATGCTGGTGCCCGCCTGGCTGTTCATCCCCAGAGTGAGGGGCTAGGATCTCACTGCCAGTCTGTGTGGTGACAGGGCCTCGGTCTCTATCCCAAGGCAGCATGGGCCTGGCAGCAGCACCCAGTGGGAAGATCCTTTATCATCACCATGTTATTTGGAAACCTGGGACTGGGGAACCAGTGGGTTGTGAGGAGAGACAACGGTCCAGAGGCAGGAGTGTCCTCTGCACTTGTGTAGGTTTGTTCATCAGCTGCACGCATGCCCATACCTGTGAACACACTAGTCACCTTGCCTGCGAGTCTTGCTCCCTGTTCTCTTGATCAGACAGTCCAGGGTTTCTCTGGGACATTCAGGGCCTTTGCAATCTAGTAGCCCTGCAGCCTAGGAGCCCTTTTTTCCCCCAGCTGTTTGATGCCTGTGGTTACTTGCGTATTCATAATTTTTCCCATGACAATCGCTCCCGCTACAGGCCATGTACTGGTTAACTGGGTTTTCACCATTGGGTATTTTTTTAAAACCTGCTCTGCATAAACAGACCTGGACTAGACTGGCAGGATTTTCTTATCATGCTTCTCTCTCTGTATGATAAGAGATAATAGTCTTCTTGCTGTCCTTGGTAGCATTTCCACTTGGACAAAATTGCCTTTGCTCAGCTTTAACCAGCTCATAGCTTTTAAACACATTTGGTCACTATGCAGGGTCTTGTGGGAGCCAATACTGGCAGCTTTTACTGCAGTCACTCTTCTGTTATGCCTGCTGGGAGCCCTCTGTGCCCCCGAATTGGGTTGGTGCGTGTGTCTGGACAATGGGTTTTCCTAGTGACTTTGGTCTAGTTTTTATATCCATTTAATCCAAGGCCTCTGTCCCACTGCAGATTCCCCCAACACAAAGGAGACCTGGGACTCATTGGCAGATGAAAGCCCCTTGGGCTTCTTCCACAGACAAGGCCCTTCGCTAGGGGCAGGTGAGAGGTGCTGGTTCTGCCCTTTCCAACAGCAAAACTCTTGTCTGCTTGCATGTGTTGTTGGGGATCGACTCAGACAAAGTGTTAATGCATGTGTGCCCGTGACAAGGCACTGGCACAACACCATGCAGGCTCCCTTGGCCAATACAAAGTTCTCTTCATTCCTGGTTCTCCTTTTATACAGTGGACAAAATATAATATGTGTTACACTGCACCCATATCTTGACTGTCATGAGGTGTCCTGTGCCATGGGCTTGCTCCACATACTGCTTAGACGGGGAGGTGGGGAGCAGGATCTCATTCCAGCCTTACCATCCTGGTACTGGACTCTGCTCCCCCTTGTACAGACATCCCCACCACTGCCCCCATCCTCTGGCCACATGTTAAGTTTTCCTTATTTGAGGAGTTCTGACATTGGCCAGGTTTGCTGATCGGGCTTACTCTGGCCAAAGCTTTAGCAAAGCCTTTGTGTGAGCAGTACCTATATAGTGATCACTGTTCCAGCAAGGCCTACAGCCTGTCGATGCTCTTCCCCTCCCAGCAGGTGCAGAGGCCCTAAGGACAGCTGAGAAAGAGGCTCCAGAGGAAGAGCCTGTCAACCTGGAGCCGCTGAAGCCATTCCCAGGAAGATAAGGGGAGAGAGGACCCCTAAGACCTGAGCTGGGCCAAGTGCAGGAGAAGCTGGGCAGGAGCCCATAGCAGAAAGAGGACAAGGCCATGAGCAAGGTACAGGCTGCAGTGGGGTGTGAGTATGGAGCCAGGGCAAAGCCTGGCAAGAGTTGGGGGTTGGGGGAAAGAGCCAGAAGAGCTGAGAGACCTGAAGAGCCACAAGAAGAAGCTCCAGCAGCATGAGGGGCTGCATCCAAACCAAGCCAGCAGGGGAAGCCTGAGGGGAAGCAGGAGCTGGCTGCCAAGTACAGATAGCCGGGGAGGCTGGGACTGGAAGTCCTGGTCTCAGCACCTGTGAGTCTAGTGCTCCCTGCCTCTGGGAGTGCTTCCTTGGCTTCCTCTAAGGACTGCTTCAAGAGAGCATTTGAAGACTGGGAATCCCAGGAGAGAACCCCTCTGGGCCCTCTGTGGCAGCACCAGGGAGCACGGGGTGAGCGTCTCCTCAGCTGATCCCACCAGATGCTCCCTGAGAAGCATGGAGGGGTTCTGCACCTCAGTCCAGCAGGGTCCCCCCAGCTCTGACAGGGCTAAGGCAGGGTCCTGAGCTGGCAGTGTGCTTGTAGTGAGCAGTGTTCCTGACTCCTAAAGCAGAATCCAGGATCCACCTGCCAGCAAGGGAAATGAACCCCAGTCTCCTTGCACCAGTGTCTGACTGGATCAAGGACAAATTTGCAGAGTTGCTTATATCTGCAGGAGCCCCCTCCAAGCATGCCAGCATGACCTGTGCCCAAGGGAAAGGGACATTTTGTGATCTGGGGACCTGTAATGTTGTCATCTCTGTGCGTGGAGTTTGAGTGCTACAGCCCATCTCTGTTTCACAGGATGATTTGGCACAAACATCTGTCTTCTAGGAGGAATCACCACCTTGGAGAGAGGTACAGTTAGCTCCATCACACTTGCTTCATTGTATGTGTAAGCGATGCCTCTCTCTCTCTCTCTTTCTCAAACTAGCAGCACAGCAAATGCCTGCATATGCAGCGTGTACAGTTTGTGGCACCACAGATGGGTCTGTGGCACCACAAACCACACATGCATGCTTACAGGGATGTGCCCTATGCTTCCAGGAGAACTTACTTTGTGTTGGGCAGTCAGCCATGACTGGAAAATCTTTTTTCCTACGTTCTGCCTTCAAAAAACAAGGTATCTAGCTTATTTAGTGGTATGTGGTATGAAAGAAAACATAGTATTAGCACCACCAGGAAAGGAAAGATGCAACTGACCTCTGGACTGTGATGGTAAGTTCTTCCCAACTGCTTTACTGTATCAGGGACTCTTCCTACACCAGGAGAATACTGTGATTTCCTCTTACAGCAGCTCTGAGATCATTCTGGCAATTCAAAGGGGACAGACTCTTAGTAAGGAATTGAGTGTTGGGGGGATATGTCCCCGTTCTGTGGACAGAAAGCAAGAACTAGCACAGGGGCTTTCAACCTTCTTTAACATGTGTACTCCTTCTGCCTCAAAGTTTCAGCTCATGTACTTCTTTATATTTTTTTCTTGTTTTTAAGGTGTGTGTGTGTG
>NW_005842289.1:1644370-1691922 GCF_000455745.1 Alligator sinensis
GGGGGGGGGGGGGGGGGGAACAGATAGAGGCCCCCACTGTGAGGGAGGGAGTGAGGCTGGGGCTGGGTCAGGCGCTGCACAGCCGGGGTAGAGCGCAGGACGGAGCTGTGAGAGCGTTTGTCCGGGAGGTGTGGGAAGTGGGGGGAGTGTGGGAAGTGGATGTGACCCCCAGATCTATGCGTGAGGTGGAGGCAGCTGCTGCTGCAGGCTGGACTCTGTACCCCATTGCAGCTGCCCCAAGAGCTGTGTGATGCCATGTGCCTGGTGCTGCTGGGCAGGTACGGGACAGACGCACACACATGCAGACGCAGACACCCCTCCCCTCCAGCAGGTAAGTGTGTGTGGGGAAGGGGTGGGGAGGGGGAGAGGGAAAGGGGTCTGGGGGTGCAGATTGAGACCCCCACAGTGCAGGAGGGAGTGGGGTAGGGGCAGGGGTGAATGGGGCCCGGGCCCAGCTGTGGGACACTGGGAGTCCGGAAGCACGTCCTGGGGCATGCGGGGGCAGGTGCGGGGGCACCCACCGCTGTGTGCACTGTGGGGGAGCCAAGGGGGGGCACATGGCCCCCAATCTGTGCATGGGGCGAGGGCAGGCTGGGCTCTGCTGTGCCTCTGCACCTAGCTGCCACTGCTTTGAGAGCGGCATAACTTTGTGTGCATCCCGCTGCTGGGCTGCTGCCCACCCAGCGATGGGATGCAAGCAGCAACAGTGAGGCACAGAGTGGGGTGGGGAATGTGTTTCTGTGCCCGCTCCCAGGGCGAGGACAGCAGCTCCCCTCTCTGGTCAACACAAGCACCACCCTGCTGGCTGGACATGGGGGAGGAGGAGGACTCACACGCGGTGGCTACCGCCACCGGCCACTGCCCTGCGCCACCACTGCTGCACGCTGCCAGCACGCACTACCCCATGCTATCACCTACCATCCTGTGCTGCTGCCACCACCGCACCCTGCTTTCCCACAGCTGGTTGCACTACTACTTCCTTCCTTTCAGTGCAACACATACCATGTTTCATACTCATTCACTACTTTTACCCCATATCTTCTTGCATTCACTCCCACTCACCATAGAACTCCCATGGCCTCCTAAATCCAGTTGTAATTCAAGCCCCAACCTGCCTTTCTCAATCCCTCTCCATTTTTGTTCCCCCCACCCCCCATCACAACAATTCCAGCCTCTACCTCCCCCTCGCTCTCCTCACTCACACTTTGGCACATCTACAGCTTCATAAGCTGCCAAATCAAGCTTTTTTCCTCTGATCCCCAATGCCTGTGTACCCATATCCTCTCTGTTCACTCATTGATCCTCACCCTTCCACTGCCTACTCCCACAACCAGGACACAGTGCACCCCCAACACCCCGAAATGGACAAACATACCAGTCATGCCATCACAGGAAATACATATTCACCAACACATGCAGCTGTCCACATTAAGCCTGTACCTACAGGTGTCTCCATTCTCAAGCACCGTCTCTAATCATATCTGCCCACAGTCAGGCAAGCTGGGAGATATAACTCTGTTCAGTGCACTTGGGCCAGTCTTGCTCCTTTCCTGATTGTCATTCTTGTCCTCGGCCAGTTGAGAGTATGTGGCCACAGGGCACTGCTGTGTTTCTCTTCCAGCCCTACATCAGCTGTCCCTGTTATGGGATGAGACCTCCACACTGTGAGCACAAAATACTTGCATCAGTTGGAAGCCAAAGTTACTCTCTCATGGTGTCAAGCTGCGCAACTTCCTCCTCCCAAAACACACCATCTCCCTAGAATTTAGAGGATTATCTCTGTTATTTATTTATGGGATTATCTCTGTGATTATCTCCTCCCTCCCCAGAAGAGGAAAGTGATCAAGCTAGCCCTGCGGGCTGTTTGGCCTCTCTATACTCAAAATAGCTTTGACAGGCCACGGACAGCCAGGGAGTCCAGAGGCTCAAAGGATCTAGCTAATGTAGACAGATCTATTTGAATCTCTACAGAGATGCTAGTACTTGGACTCCAGACAAGATTCTTCATTTATGCATGCCCTCTTGGCACCCAGAGACAGACAAGAGTGCAATTTTTCTGCTCATACCCCGTACCTAATGTTCTGCACCAAGGCTAGCAAGTCAGTGCTATAGCAGGAGTGTCTTCCCTTGACCTAATAGCAGAATGTCTCTAAAACTGGCTCCCAAATAAGCCAACCCCAGGAGTTTTTAGGAAGCCCCATGCACATACATCTCCTTGGAAAACAACACATTGCTCAGGCTGTTATATGTAAATTCCTCACCACAGAGAGCAGAAGGGCCATGCTTTTGGGCATTTCCTGATAATCAGATCATTCTCAGTTCCACACAGACACACACAGACAGAAGAAAGGTCAGAGAATGGGAAAAAGGAAGGGAAGATAAGTGCAGGGAGAGCTTCCCACATGTGCTTGATAAGGATCAAACAGCCCTTTTGGGCTGTAGCCCTGTGGCCTGGGGTGTTTGAAACAAAAGAGCACAATAGAGTCTATCCAAACTATGAAAGGTGGCAAGAAGTGGATATGTATCTATTTTCCATTTACGGAGCTTTTCCATTTACTGGAGCTTTTCCAGCTCCAGGTGCTAAATCCCCCACGCTTCCTCCACTATTCTAGCTTTTCTCTCTCCACTAGTGTCCTCACTTAATTCACCTGCCATATCTTGCTCTTTTCAGAGCTCTTCCTACTGATGAGAGAGAATTCCCAATTTTGGGGGAAATTGGGAATTTCAATAATGGTTTTGAGAAAAAGGTGGTATAAAATATTATGGAAAGTTTTGTGAAAATCTGAAAGTTTCCAAGAAAGCAACAAATTTTAAAATTATTTTATTTGTTAATAAAGGCTATTTTTCCCAAAACAGAAAAAAGTATTTTTTCTTAGTAAATCTGGACCATTAATAAATTTGGACCATCTCCACTGACCAATGGCCCATCAGGCAGCATGCAAAGCTGGGCCATCCTGCACTTGCACCAACACTGGGGGAAAGCACACACCAGAGACTTCATTCAGCTTCCCAGAACTAATGCTGTGCTGATACCTTTAGCTCCAGTATTATCCCCTCAGACAGACACCAGAATGGATATTAGAAGATACTGAAGTACAGCATCACCTGAAGGGACAGACTGGATAGCTCCTGTTGCCCTGAATACAAAGGAAAGGTACCAGGTCTGTTGTCAGTCCCACACTCATGGAAAAGAATCTGCCCTCCCCAAAATAGCTATTTTAATGACAAATAAACAAACGTAAGGTTGAAACCTACTCTATGTGATGTGTAGGTGATCATTGTGCAGGTGCATAAACACTGCAAAAAACCATTGAGCTCCTCTCTTGTCAGCACCAGCTTCAGAGGGAAGTGCAAGAAAGTTATGGTGGATGATGGCAGAACATCACATCCAATATAAAAATAGACTCTTTCATTATTCACATACAAGGGTGCTCTGATGGACCCTAGCATCTGTTCTGTCTAGTGAGTAGCCAAGTACTTCCTTCCACATGGAACTATAACATCCATCCTTTTACAATTGCTTCTAGAGTTTCATAGAATAGTCCCTTACACTTATACCATGAAAAATGTTACGAGTTCCCAATTCCCCTCCTATACACCAGCCATTAGTTTATCTCCCTTTGTCATGTTCCTTCTCATTTGTGTCTTCATTATTCTAAACCTGGACTGTCCAAATGGCAGCCCATTTGCTACATGCAGCCTACAAGGGATTAACATGTATCCCCAAGTTCCCACCAGGCCTCCAACACTGCTTTTTCTCTGGCTAAAGCTGCAGCTGGAGTCTCAGGGCTCCCACTCCCTCTTCTGGTTTCTGCTGTATTCTCTGGTCCACAGGGGCCAGGGAAGTACAGTGTAGCACATGGTGCCAAGGTAGCCAGCAGCCTGGAGCTCTCATGCAGCATGGCGCCACAGGGGAGCCCACAGAGAGTTGAAAGTAAGGTAGGGTGCTGTGTGGCATGAGGGATCATGCAGGGTAGGGGATCATGCACAGTGCAGCAGGAGAGGGGTCGGGTCCATGGTCCGCACTAGTTCTGCCCCTGAAGTGTGCAGCCCCTTCTGATGCAGCCTCTGAGGCATGTGACCCTCCGCTGCTTTGAAGCTGAGTAGCCCTATACTAAACAATCCCAACTTTTCAGTCTTTCTGACATGAGTAGGGAGACAAAGCAACCCACTTTGTCATTTGGACTCCAGCTCATTCATCACACAACTCATTGCCTGACATGCTCACCTGCTGCACTTCAGAGTGAGAATGAGGCAGGCCAACCAGGCTGATGTTTATTCCCTGCTCAGAGCTCTACCAAACCTAGTGCAGACATTAAGAAACAAACACATCTATCTATTAATAGTAATCAGAAGAATTTCAGCAACAGTGAACTCTAAATATCAAGTAAAACCATGTCATCTATTATGCGATCTGTGCCAGACCTGGGGCAGGCAGAGCAGACTGTATCAAGTCCGTCTCTTCAGGCAAAAGAAACACTAGTTACTGTACCTCGTTGGCAGATCTGCACAACTCCACAGTCCTTTGTTTTGTTGTTGATGAATAGAAATCCACTTAAAAATGTCAAGCCCCTTTGTATATTGTGAGGCAGAGGCATGTGCAGAGCCATCAATGCTACTGATTGCACTCCTGACTTGAATCAGAGAGTATTAGAGCAGAGATCTGCTGCTAATAATGTTATAAGCTTGCTTTCAAAGCTGCCTCTTAGCTACAGGTTTGGGGAAAGTCTGCTGAACTGACAAATGTAGCCACTTGCACCTTTTCCCAGCTCCAGGTGCAAAATCTCTCATGCTTTCTCCACCATTCTACATTTTCTTTCCCCACTAGTGTCCCCACTTATTCACCAGCCATATCTTGCTCTTTTAAGAGATATTCCCACTGATGAGACACAGAATCTAACCAACAGGGTATAGGCCCCTCTTGGTCTAAGATTTCACTGGGTTTCCCAGTATGCTCCTTCCTATATTTAGCCTTTCTGCCTAATGTCCTATAAGCCTTGTTTTCTCATTGTTGAACTTGTTTTTACCTAGTATTTACAATTAATTAAATGAAATAGTACATCCTCTAAATCTCTACCAGATTTCCCCAATCCAATCCTCTGCATTTTAAGCCTCTTAATTCCTCAGAATAGGCCTGAAACAAATCTGGCCTTCCTCGCAGCCTGTTTGACCTTGACCAATGTTATCCTCAGTCAGTTTCCTGGGTCTAGCTTCCTTTATCATCAGGAACTTTATCATCTTGGAGCCGCTCTAATTAAAGCACTGCTCTCTCCACCCCGGAGCACATGTAGAAGTACCCTCTGTTCCCAGCCCATGGCCCCCACCCTCTGACCCTGTGCAGGCAGACTACCACAGGAGCCCCTGGAAGCTTTTTTAAAGTCCCCAAAGCATGTAAGAATCCCTCTTCCCTTTTCTCTCCATGGTCAAAAGGATGCTCTGTCCTCTACCTTTCTCCCCTCACCTGCCCACTGATGCTGCATTCTTTGCTGTCCCAAGGGTGGGGGTTTACTCCTGCCTGCTCTAGCCTGTGAGGACTGGGCTCAGCTGGAAACAGCAGTGGCAATGGGTGGAGGGGTGGGTTCCCCTCCTTCCTGGTCCCCAAGGAGTAGGCGCAGGGAGGGGGAACCAGTCCAAGGGTCCAGTCCAAAAGGGGTGCAACCATGCCACTGCCCGCGAAGGGTTCTACCCCTGCTTTCCTGTTGCAGGGGACAACACAGAAAGGCAATGAAAGCCCTTTAGCAGCTGAACTTCCTTTGCCCACTCAGTGGGCATGTCTACAAGAGACGCTAAATGTGCAGTAGACTAATTCTACTGCACATTAGTGTGTCACAGCAAAAGCTGTGCTAATGCACTAATAGACAGTAGAGTTAATGTAGCGTGCATTAGCATAATTAAAAGCTGTGCACCAGTGCTACTTTACTGTGCCTTTAGTTAGTACTTATTATTACAGGGCATTTTTACATGTGCTCCCAACATAGTGCTGGGTGCTTTTAATTAGCAAGCTGCACTAATTAAAAGCACTTGCATGTCATGTGTATCAGCAGTGTAGCACATCCCCATGCTGAGAAAATGGTAGCCAAGTGCTTTGAACTAAATCACATCAACTGTGTTTTAATTCGAAGTGCACCACTGTCATTTTCTCAGCGCAGAAGCATGCTGTGCTGTTGATATACATGATGCACAAGGCTGCCAAAGTGTCAATTTATATCAGGAGTGAGCAATTATTTTGGGCGGAGGGCTGCTTACAGAGTTTTGGCAAGCTGTCAAAGGGTGCATAGATATCCCTGCCACTTGACAGGTGCCCTGCCCCCGGTTGCCTTCTTGTGACTAGAAGTCCCACTCCCTAACCCCTGACCTTTGCCACCAGAAGTCCCTCCCCTTGCCTCCGGAAGTACTCCTTTCAGCAAGGGGGTTTGCCATCTCAGAACCAGAAAAATACCAAATTATATTCTAAAAAGTGATCATCTACAACATTCATTAATTTGATAAAAAAAAAGACCTGATTTTGATGTGTTTGTGTAGTGTATGCAGAGGTGACTGCACAATAGCTTAAAATGAAGTCTTATTCTTGTTTTTTGTGGAGGGTGGATATAGGTTTGTTGGGGTTGTGGGGGGGTAGGTATGTGGGGTGTGTGTGGGTATGGGGGGAGGGTGGCTGGGGTTTGTGTATGGCAGTGCGAGGGGAGGCGTAGGCGCCATTAAGCATTGCTATTGGGCTTCCCTCCCCACATCTACACAGCATTTCCTGAGAAGGAACAGTTAGAAAGGAAGGAAGGAAAGATGAAACCTTCAGCTATGGAACAGCCCTGTTGCCTAATCAGAACAGAGCAGAGCCTTGAAGCCTAAACCTTTCATTTGGGAGGCTGGCAATCTGGCCCCTAAACAGCAAGCTGGTACCCCACCCCCGTTCCTATTTCACTGTCATTATTGCTGGGCCCTTTGTTGCCACACTCCATATTTGGTATTTCCTGCTGGAAAATAATTTGAAAAACAAATTAAAACAAAACCCAAAAAACTTGGAGGCAGCTGACCAGGACAGAGGCAGGTCTCAAAACCCATAACTTTATGCTAGGGAGACCATTAATCCTTCCACTGGGCTATCAAGTGTACCTTTCATAGAATCACAGATAAGCAGGGCTGGAAGGGACCTCCAGAGGTCATCTAATCTAATCCCCTGCATGAGGCAGGATCATCCCTATCCAAATCACCCTATACAAATCCATAGTCTAGCCTCCTAGCAAAAATACAGTCAACCCTGTCACATCACAAGACATAACAACCTAATGTGCCACAAGTAAAGCAAGAGGATCACAACAGCCAACATCCTGCTGTTGCAAAGGTTGTTGAAGCATGCTTCAGGGATCCCAGAAAGAGGCACTTCCTGCCCCCCTTCCTCCCCACACTACAGAAGTAGACAACCCCCCCACCTAGAGACCATACCAATTTGACTATGGGGTAAAACTCCTGACTGACCCCAAATATGGTAATCAGTCTGACCCTGACTAGAGGGGCAAGACCCTCTAACCAAGGAACTGCCAGTTTTAAGGCCCAGCAGGAACAATGGCACTCCTCAGTCAAAATTCCCACCCTTGGCTGCAGCCAACACCCAAGGCTTTAGAGAAAGGCTTAAAAAAATCCCCTCCAGTCTCATATAGCAACCAGCAAAGGTTAGAAGCATAGGCAATCCCCATAGGCATCACTGCACACAGATCTTCTGCAACCAGTGACTCTCCAGCCTCTTCTTGAACACCTCCAGTGACGGAGAGTCCACAACTTTCCTAGGCAGTCTATTCCACTGCTTCACTGTTTTAACAATAAATAAGTTTTCCTGGTATCCATTCTAAACCTATTTTGCTGCAACTTCAAGCCATTGGTCCAGACACTACTCTCTGCAGCAAGAGAGAAAAAGGATTTTTCTTCTTCTTTATGGAAGCCCTTCAAGTATTTTAAGCCTGGTATCTTGTCCCCTCTTAAGTGCCTTTTCCATAAGCTGAACACGCCTAACTCCTTCAAGCTCTCTATGACTTCCAAGCAGGGAATTGAACCAGCATTTATTTGGGTTCAGTACAGGTTTGGATACAGATGCTGTCAGCTGATTTGGGTTCAGATCTGGTTCAAGCCACCAAAAATTGTGGTTTGATTACTGGTTCAAATCAAGTTTCTTTCACACATAGGATAGAAGTAATTTATTAATTTCAGAATAAGAAATAGGCTTTTTAAACAGAATTATTTTTAAAAATTTGTAATACTTATTTAAATTTTGTACAAGTAGGGTGTCCCCAGATGAGCAGGAACATGCATTCCCTGGGGACAAAGAGCAGAAGAACATATTTGTGCCACTGCTAGTCATCCCCAGGGAATGCCCCTGCATGTGTGCTCTGGAGTGTGACAAGTTAACCCGGGTGGGATAGGGAAGGCTGGGGCCTTCCCTATCCTAGGGAGCCCTGGGAGGACCCCAGCAGCTTTACCTGGGGTCCTCCCAGGGCTCTAGCAGTGGTGAACTGGGGGTACTTTTGAACATACTAGTTTAATGCCTCAAAGGCAGGTCCTTGTGCTCTGAAGCATGGCAAGAAACCCATTAGGCCCCCAGCTGGGCCATCTCTTCCCCACTTATTAGTTACTATTGCCCCATGTGGATGAGTAGCATGGGGTGGTGGTCTGTGGGCCAGATGAGTTTGGGGATCCTCTCAGTTACATCCCAGACATGAGCCCCTGGGAGGCAGCAGACTTCATGGGCTAAGGGGTCAGGGTGACAGATTGCTCCCTTTGTCCCCCTCAAGAGAGAGTCGCTTACCATGATTACCCTGCGCCTTCTCCTGGGTGTGGTTGCTGGAGGCCCTGCATCCTCACATGCTGGAGCCAGTGGCTCAGCTGGCTCTGCTGATGTAAGGGGGTCATATCAGTTGTGCAGCTCCAAGGGAGAAGCCACCCTGGTGCAGTGCCTCCTTGGGCTGGAGACTACCTTCATTCAGGCAACCTCTGGCTGGACTTCATGGTAGTTCTTCATTTCCACCCTGGCTTCACCAGCCATCATTACTTCTTCCACCTCATTCTTTTGCTGGAGAGCCTGGAAATAGGTGTTCAGTTCCTGTTCTGTGTCCCTAATGGTGCACAGTCTCTGCACCATTGCCTGGGGCTCCCTAATCTGGCACTCCAGGGCCTCTACCAATGACCCCACCCCACAAGAGGAGGTATCAGTGCTCCTAAACCCAGCTGCCTGCATCCGTGCCAGGCATCCTCCAAAGGAAGCCAGGGGCTCCATCTGAATGGAGGCTGGGGCTGTGGGTTTCACCCGGGTGAGGGCAGGGACCGCAGGCTCTCTTTGGGTAGAGGCCGGAACCATAGGCTCCATTCGCGTGGAGACCCCGGTGGTACCAGAGCAGGGGGCTCCAGGTGCAGGGGGGAATTTTGGGGTACGACGTGTGCCTCCCACCATGGTCCAAGTAGTAGTCTGGGCTACTACTGTGCAGGCTGCTGCCTAGAGCCTCGTGCCGCTCCTGCTCGTCTTCCTGCACAAACTTTCTCACTAACTTGCATGCTGGGTCCAGAGTGTACCTGTTTGCGTGCTCTGTTAGCTCATCTCCCATCACATGGCTCCCAAGGGCTGGGCTAAGTAGGAGCCATGGGAGGGTGTGCACCTTGGTTCTGCTCAGCTGCCCCACTGGCTAGTACCCACCCACCGTGGGCTCCACTTACCTCCCAGCACGCACTGGGGTCCAGTCAGGGGTCCGCCATGGGTCTGCTGAGGCCCAAGCCCATGAGGGCACGACAGGATCATACTCATGCATCTTACTCCAGAGCTGGGTCCTGACCCAAGCTCACAGGTCTCTGCTCATAGGACATACATGAGACCAGGGTCTAAAGGAGCAGGCTGGTCTGCAAACACTATCTCTGATCTCCTCTCACCTGCCACAGTTGGGCTATGGAGGGGGACAAAGAAAAAGCAATATCTGGAGGAGATGCCAGATACTTCACAAGGCTGGGGACCAAACAGGGTTAATGCAGAAGTGGAGGCACGGATTAATATTTGGGGTGAAAGGAAGGTGCTCATGCAACTGGGAAACCGAAGAAATAAGCCGAAACTGTTTCGGAGTTGTTTCGAAATTTCGACGGTGTTTTGGCCATAGGCTATAATGGGGAATCACAAAACTGCCTATAACTTTGTCATTTCTTGCCTGATTCAGATGGAACTTACAGGGCTGATAGCCCTGTCCAAGGCCATAAAGCCTGCCAAGTTTCAAGGAGATAGGTGCAGGGGTTTCTGGAAAACTGCACTTCAAACTGTTCAAAACAAAACTCATGATGTGAGTGTGAAGGCAGAGCAGGATGACAATAGCAGGGATGGTAGCCCCTTCTGAGGCCATGAAGCCTGCCAGGTTTCAAGGAGATTGTGTGTGTGTTAAGGCACAGAAGGATGAAAACTGCAGGGATAGATTGGTAGCCCCTGTTCTCACCCTCACAACTCCACTGCAACCAGTAAGCCTCAGGCTTCTCAAAGATCTCCCGGGCCTGGGCATTCCCCAGCCAGGACTGTGCAGTGGGTGGAGGTTATCAGGTGCCCCTACTCGCCTTTCACCAGGGAGGTTCGTGGTCCTGGCATTTCCTGGGGCTGCTGCTTCACCGGCAGTCCCACCCAGGCCTCCCTTCCCTGGTAGGGTGCAGTTTTAGGTCATGCCCAGGATGATGTGGGGCGTCCTCCTCCCCATATAGCCCCAGCCCTTATACCTCCAAGTTATTCCTGGCACAGGAGCTCAGTCCCCCTGCTGGCTGGTGAGAAACTAAACTGCCACCTCCAGCTCTGAGAGTGGGGCATTAAATGGCTGCCCCCATTGGCACCTGTCCTGCCATGTACATAGCCCCTCAAGGGAATCCTGCCAGGTTTCAGGCAGAGTGGTGCAGGGGTTTCTGTGAATCTGCACCTCAAACTGCTGAAAGCAAAACTCGTGTCACTTACGTGTGTTAAGGGGTGTAGGTTGTAGCTGTGTTGGTCTAAGGACATAGCCCAGACAAGGTTCTTAGGGTCAATCTGATATATTTTATTAGACCAACTGAATAGTTGGAGAAATTCTTTTTTGCAAGCTTTCGGGTTTAAAATCCCTTTGTCAAGCTGAGGAAGCATCTAGTTGGTGTGTATGTGCTCTTCCTGGATGGAAGGAATAGTAAAAGCCAGGGGCTGGCATGCAATGCAGGCAAGAAAGCCAGTCAGTGAAAATGTAAATGGAGGCATCAGGGAGTGAGAGACAGGCTGGGGGGGGGCGGTGGGAGGGGGATGTAGGAGGCACTAGATAACCTCCAGACACTGCACAGTCCTCGCTAGGCAGGTTGTAATGTGTCATAAATCCAATGTCTATACTGAGTCCATGAGTTTCTGTATCTAGGAGATTGATGAAGTGAAGTTGTGGAAATCTCAGTTATACAATAATCTTGGGTGAGAAGAAAACAAAATTCCTTTCATTCTTCCTTTCTTTCACAGAAAGCAGCAGCACAGTACTACTCAGGAGGCATCGTAATGATTTCCAATGTGTATTTTTGACAGGAGTGAAAACAATTCATAGTTTCATAGTTTCATAGTTTCAGGGTCGGAAGGGACCTAATAGATCTTCTAGCCCGACCCCCCGCCAGGGCGGGAGAACAACCCAAAAACACAAACAAAACCACTCACCCTAAAAACAAAAACGGGACTCAAATGAGTCCAGCCAGGTAAGTATCCAGCCTCTTCTTAAAGATCCCCAGGGTAGGGGCCAGCACCACCTCCCTTGGAAGTTGGTTCCAGCTCCTAGCCGCCCTGACTGTGAAGTAGTTTTTTCGGATGTCCAATCTGTACCTCCTCTCCATCAACTTGTGCCCATTATTCCTTGTTATGCCAGCAGGGGCTAGGGGAAACAGCGTCTCCCCCAAACCCTTCTGGTTCCCCCTAGTGAGTTTATAGACGGTCACCAGGTCCCCCCTCAGCCTTCTCTTGTGGAGGCTGAATAGGTTCAAGTCCCGCAGTCTCTCACTGTAGGGTCTGCCCTGTTGTCCCCGGATCATGCGGGTGGCCCTCCTCTGGACCCTCTCCATGTTGTCCACATCCCTCCTGAAATGGGGCGCACAGAACTGGACACAATACTCCAGCTGCGGCCTGACCAGCGTCGCATAGAGGGGGAGGATCACCTCCCTGGCTCTACTCGAGATGCACCTGTGGATGCACGACAAGGTCCGGTTAGCCCTGCCAACCATGACCTCGCATTGTCGGCCCATGTTCATCTTGGAGTCAATAATGACACCAAGATCCCTTTCCGCCTCCGTGCTCTCAAGTAGGGAGTTCCCCATCGTATAAGTGTGCTGCTGGTTCCTACTACCCAAGTGCAGCACCCTGCACTTGTCCGTATTGAAACGCATCCTGTTCCTGTCTGCCCACCCCTGTAACCTATCCAGATCCTTCTGCAATCTCTCTCTCCCTGCTAGCGTGCTCACCTCCCCCCAAATTTTGGTGTCATCAGCGAATTTAAACAGGTTGCTCTCCACCCCAACATCAAGATCGCTGATGAAGACATTGAACAGCGCAGGGCCCAGGACCGAGCCCTGAGGGACTCCACTACCCACCTCCCCCCAAGTCGAATATGATCCATCCACCACCACCCTCTGAGTGCGACCCTTCAGCCAATCTGCAATCCATCTGACCGTGTAGGCATCTATGCCACAGTCGCCTAGTTTACTAATTAGGATGGGGTGAGAGACGGTGTCAAAGGCCTTGCTGAAGTCCAGAAAGACTACATCCACCGCGACACCTGCATCCATGGCCTTTGTGACCTGATCATAAAAGGCAATCAGGTTGGTCTGACATGATCTCCCCCTAATAAATCCATGCTGATTGCCCCTGAGCATCATCTCGGATGCCGGCCCATCACAAATGTGCTCCTTGATGATCTTCTCAAAGAGCTTCCCCAGGATTGAGGTAAGACTGACGGGCCTATAATTGCCCGGGTCCTCCCTTTTCCCTTTTTTGAAGATGGGGACCACATTAGCTACCTTCCAATCGTCTGGCACCTGGCCCAAGCACCACAATGATCTACAGTTATTGGATGAGGGACTATTGTTTTGTGTTTGATTATTTAATGACCATTTTTGTTTGTTTGTTTGCTTGGTGTTACTAAAAATTCTGTAAATAAAATTTTTGGTACTGTACAGTACAGTTTTGTGTGTGCTGCAAACACCCTTTGGTGCTGGTGCAATGGTGCATTTCAAGAGAGGATTGCAAGAGGTGAAGGCAGGGGAGGGCGATGTGGGTGGGGAGGGCAATGTGGGTGGACCACCGGTTTGTGGGTTTACAAAGGACTGATTGGAAGTGCAGATGCCGGACAAGAAGTGTGGACAAGTGCTTCTGGCTGGGGCTGGGGCTAAGAAGCGGTTAGGTGGAAGGTGAGGGATGAGGGTCTTTTCTCCTGCTGGGACTTTGGTGGTCTCCTGGGTGGACAACCCCCAAAGTCCACCGATGCTTGCAGAGAAATCCAACATTGCAAGGAGTCCATGGGACACCCTACATTGGTGAGGGAGAAAGATTGTCTAGTGCTGAGAGAAGCTTCTCTTTTTTGTGTTTTCAAAGAGGCACTTGGCAAAAGGTTGGTGGTGCCCTGGGTGGGCACCCCCAAAAGTACGCCAAGTGCCCCAGTGGTGTGTGCTTGCCCATACAGTGCCCTGAAGCAGTGAGCTATCAGCAAAGAGTGGGATGCGGGGTGGGGAGGGCTGAGGGCCCTGTCTCCTGCTTGCTTGAACCTTGGTGGGCCCCTGGGTGGGAGCCCCCCAAAGTCCCTCTGGTGCCCCGGCGTTGTGTGCTAACAGGAAATGTACTGGAAAAGGTTTCAGTCTAACAAAAAGTATTTTTAATTAGCCTGATTCTTGAACTGCCTGACCCAAAAAAATTCAGATACTTTCCACCTAATGTATAGTGGCTGCATTGCAACAAAAATTGCATGGATTTCTGAATGAACCTGAGGGGCACCTGGTGGAGAAATCCTGGCGGAATAAGGAAAATGGCGGTTTTGCCTGTATGTAAGAATACACATTGTGAAACTACCATGATAAAAATTCTGCTGGAACAATTGGTCATGCTAAAAATAAAACATGTTGGAGGTGGTTTAATTTACCATGATAAATCAAAATCTACCATGATAAAAATACATTAACATGTATTTTCACATGCAACTAAATTAACAAAATGGTGATTTTTGCCACCATTTTGTAATGTGTATCTAAGCAATGCATAATGGCTACAAGGGCCTGTGGTGGCTACACTTTTTTGGAAAGGATTCCATATAGATAAATAACCTCTTAACTGAGAATTGGAAACAAGTCATAATGTATTCCCCACTCTTGAGGACATAGTGCCTGAGCTACTGGGGGCAAGTGGTCATGTTTTGTGATGTAAAAAATGGGTTCTAGCATATTGAGTTACATGAGCCTTCGAGCCAACTGACAACATTTGCAATGCCCTTTGGCTCACACCACTGGGTACAAAAACACATGGGCATCAGTCCTGCCCCAGAGGTGCTCCAGCATAAACTAAATCAGTGTCATGTGGGGCTATGGGTAGCCAGGTTGGGGGCCACACAGAGAACAAGGTCAAGGGGAATGAGTAAAATCCAACTCTGGGTCAGGTTGAGTAGTCAGGAGATTAAGCAGAGAGTTTAGGGACAAGCCAAGTCAGGAAGTCAAAGGACCAGACAGAGCATGGAGCCAGAGGACAAGCTGGGTGGAGGAGCCAGGAGAGCAAGATGAGTATAAATGTGGAACACAAGCAGGAGGGAACAGCAAGACAGTGTGTGATCAGATTGAACCTTGGTACCCAGACAATTCCAGTTGCTTTGCAGGGGTTTAAATGGAGGGAACTGTAGGGTCTCTGGTGATGGAGAGTGCACAGATATGTAAAACCTGATGGAGACCCCTGCCCAACCTTGCCCACACTGAACAGTTTGCTACAGAGTGGCAAGTTGGGATGAGAAACCATGCTGGGCTGGAAAAGGTCTCACATTCAAGGCTGTGGCCTGATAATCAGGAATGAGAGGGACTTTCAGGAATAAGGATTATTGCAGACAACTTCGTGACTGTGGAGCATAGAGAAAGTGAGGAACAAACTGTCTAGGACCATGATGCTAAACTGACAGCTGTTAAACGGGTGTAGGAAGCAGATTATTTACATTAGAACATAAAAAATGCCATTTACTGAGTCAGACCATTTCTCCCAGTATCCTGTGTCACATAGGACGTGTCTATACATGAATTTACATGTGCCTAAACTCAACAAACCTTATCCTAGGGCACATTGGATACTGGGGAGCCTGGGCAGCCTGCCCTGGTCAGCACCCTGGACAGCCCCTGGAAGCCAGGCGGTGCAGCCAGGCAGTGCAGCCCAGTGCCATCCAAGGGGGTTGGAGCTTCCAGTTCCACTGGATGCAGGTGACTCGGCCCCAGCCCTAATTCCCTCCCTACGTTCCTGCCTCCCCAGCGTTGGGCAACAGTAGACCGGAGCCGCTGCCAGGCACCACCAAGAAGAAGACATGGCAGGTGCTGTTCTAGAAGGCACAGATGCTGGAGCTGGAGTGGTGGATCCTGCAGTAGCAGACCCTGTCAGTGTGCAGTAAGTCAGCAGAGTGGGCAGGAGGCATGAGGGCTCCTGTCAAAGCACAAGGGAAAGCAGCCCCCCTCCCCATGACTCCCTGCAGGGGGAGAGGGCAGTGCAGTACCAGGAGGGCCTTTGCTGGTGGCTCCGCAGTGCCTCTCCCTTTGGGTGGGTTTTCTGGCTGGGCAATGCAGCCCTGCAGAGGCAGGATGCCTCACTGCCTGGTCAGGATTCAGGTGCCCTTAGAAGCCTGCACTGGGGCTGTTCAAAATGAGCTCCCCTCCTACCGAGTGTCCGGCACCAAGGCCAGGTGCTTGCCTGGGACAGAGGTGGGTGGAGCAGGGAAAGCCATGCCAGGTGCTGGGGGCAGATGCAACCCCAGCCTGCCTGCTGTCCCAGGTGGAAGCCCCAGCACAGGCTTCTAAAGGTGCCTGAATCCCAGGTGGGCAGTGAGGTGTCCTGCTCCTGCAAGGCTGCATTGCCCAGCCAGCAAACTTGCCCCAAGGGAGAGGCACAGGGGAGCCACTAACAAAGGCCCTGTCCATGCTGTACTGCCCCTTTCCCTTGCAGGAAGTCATTGGGAGTAGTGGGGGATTTCCCTTGTGCTTTGACAGGACCCCTTGTGCCTCTTGCCTGCTCTGCCGACAGCGATCACTGCTGACAATCACTGCGCCAGCAGCTGCACCGTGCAGAACAGCACCCACCACATCTTCTTGGTGGTGCCTGGCGGCAGCATGGGACCCCACAGGCTTGGCTCCAGACCACTCAGTCACATAGCGTTAAGGTGCCTTAAGGGAACTACGCATGGGTTAAGGTGCCTTAACTAATTGCATCTACACTTGATACCTGTTTTATGCAGGACAAAAATTTGCTGGTGGTACCTAGGTTGAACTGAAAAAAATTGCTGGTGGTACTTAAGGTTGTATCATTTTAAATTGGCAGTGTGTAATTTGCCAGAGTTTGGGAACCGTTGGTCTAGGAAGTTCTAATTCAGAGGCTGTACCCCTGACTCCCATGTTCAATAGCTACTGACGCACCTTTCATCCAATTTCTTTTTTTAATCTGTTCAGACTGTCAGCTTTCACAACATCTTGTGGTGATGAGTTCCACAGTTTAATTACACACAGTGTGAAAAACCTTTCTTTTGTTCAGTTTTAAACTTACTGGGCACATCTACCCGTGCGCTTGCTGCAGCACCAATTTATTTGTGAGTAACTTATTTGTGAATGGTTCCAGGTGGGCATCTACACATGGCAATGGCAGCAAATCTGCTCCTGCTTCCTGGGACCCTACAATGGGCCCCTGTCACCACTCGGGGGAGCTCCAGGCTCTGGCTGCAGCTGGCAGCAGCTGGCAGTCCTCCTTAAAAGCCAGGCCCACTGGGTGCTCCCTGACCAGCCACTTCCCTAGCCAGGGAGCAGTGTGCACAGCACAGGGACAGCATGTGGCAGTGCTCTCCTCGCTGCCTGCGCCCCCCACTGTGACATGGCTGCTCCAGCCCCTGCTCCTGGCAGTGAAGGCCAGTGCCCTGCAGTCCTGTTGGCCACCATGCTGACCCTGCTGGCCTGTTACACTGCCTGCTGCCTGGCCCATGGCCATCTCACCACTCCTGACTCCCTCACACCCAGCAACCTCCTTCCTGCCCACTGTGCACTGTTCCACGGCCACCACTGCTGCACAGCTGCCTCCTCAACCCTGTCTGCCTGACTGGACCCTGGCAGGGACACCAACAATGGGTTTCAGGATGACACTGTCAGGGCCTCCATCACTGTCCTGGGCCTCCAGCTCTGCCACTTCCAGGCCCGCTGGGCCAGCCAGGACTGCTGGCTACGCATTATCCAGCATACCTGAGATGACTAACAGTGGCTGGAGGCATTCAGGATGACCTGGGCTACCTTTAGGGATTTCCTGGAGCAGCTCTGGCTACACCTGCAGCAGCACGACACTGGCATGTGGCTGCCCTTTCCTGTAGACACCTGGCTGGCCCTTGCCCTGTTGAAGCTGGCCACACCCACCCACCTGTGGTATGTCAGCCACCTGTTTGGTGTGATCACAGCCACCACTGGGCAAGCCATCCTGGAGCTGTGCTGTGCTCTCCAGGACATGCTGGCAGGCACTTTGCTCCACGTGCATGAACCCTTGGCAATGATGGTGGGATTCTGTGCCCTGGGATTCCCCCAGTGCATCAGGGCCCTGGATGGGACCCACATCCCCATCACCTGCCCGTCCTACAGAGCCTGCTCCCATTACGGCCAGAGGGGCCTTCATGGATCACTGTGGGGCCTGCATACACATGAGTGCCAACTGGGTGGGCAACACTCATGATGCCTGTGTTTTGCAACTCCACCCTGCCAGTCCTGGTGCACAGTGACCAATTCATGCCATGGCTGCCAGACCTGCAGCTGAGCACTGTGGTGGTCCCCACCTCCTCATCGGGGACCCTGCCTACCCACCCTGGTGGAGTGCACCTTTGGCCACCTGAAGGGCTACTGGCATACCCACACTGCCTGCCTTGATTTGGCTGAGAATAAACTCCCCCGGGTCATCAATACAGCCTAGGAGGAGCTCTTCCATGAGGCCTGGGTGAGGGAGGCATGGTAGGCTGAGGATGCCTGGCAGCAGGAGCACCAGCTGCAGTGGCAATGGCGGCAGCAGCCCCCCCCCTCCAGGAGAGGTGACAGGAGAGCCACGCACCCACCACCAGGAACCAGGGCACTGGGTGCACGAGGCACTAGCTGACCACCTGCTCCAGAACTTCCCACTCTAGCCTGCCTGCACTGCCACCCATGGACCTGCGAACTGGAGTATTGCATCCAGTTCTGGGCGCCGCACTTCAGGAGGGATGTGGACAGCATTGAGAGGGTCCAGAGGAGGGCCACTCACATGATGAGGGGGCAGCAGGGCAGGCCCTATGAGGAGAGGTTACAGGACCTGAACCTGTTCAGCCTCCACAAGAGAAGGCTGAGGGGGGATCTAGTGGCCTGTTACAAACTAGTCAGGGGGGACCAGCAGGCATTGGGGGAGTCCCTGTTCCCCTGAGCCCTACCAGGAGTGACTAGAAATAATGGTCACAAGCTGGCAGAGGGTAGATTCAGACTAGACATCAGGAGGTGCTACTTCACGGTCAGGGCGGCTAGGACCTGGAACCAACTTCCAAGAGAAGTGGTGCTGGCTCCTACCCTGGGGGTCTTTAAGAGGAGGTTAGATGAACACTTTGCCGGGGTCGTTTGACCCCAGTGCTCTTTCCTGCCATGGCAGGGGGTCATACTTGATGATCTGCTCAGGTGCCTTCCGACCCTACCTACTATGAAACCTCCCAGGACCCCTGCCCACCCCAGCACCAGACATCTCAGAGGAACAAGTCTTTATTTCCCTCAAATCAATCAGAGCTCCCCCCGCCATACAGAGTCCCCTTCCCCAACAAACAGAGACCCCCTTCAACAAACAGGGCCCCTCCACCACCCACCAATAAAAATCTTCTCCATGAAAACTATGTACAATGTATTATGTGTGCCATCCCAGGGTGCAGAGCCATGGGGTGGGGGCACCAAGGGAGCAGAACCCGAGGACAGGTGGCCAGCACCCTGGCCTCTGGCTGTTCCCCTGTGTGTACATGCTACAGCAAATGTAGTGGGTTGGGGACTCACCCAGGGGTGAAGGCAGCCAGGGCTTCTCTGGAGTGGGTGAACAGCAGACCTAGACCCAGGCTGTGGGGTTGGGTGGCACAGGACCCAGGGTGGGGGCTGGGTCAGGGGTTCCCAGCTGTTGGAGGCACCACAGGACCTCTTCCCAGGCCCTGCTGTTGGGCAGTGGGTGGCTTCCAGGGGGCAGGTGAGGCTAGGGTTGGGGGCCAAGGCAGTGGCTGGTAGCAAGGTGAATGCCAAGGCCAGAATGGTGTCCAGCACCTTGCAATCATCATCCATGGCCTGCACTGCCCTGCCCAGTACTGTGGTCTGCTCCCACAGTGCTTCCACCCACTCTTGCTCTAGCGCTAGGAGCTGCAATTGGAACTCCCAGTCCTCCTAGTCCCACGCATCCTCAAGAGGCCACATCCTCCACCCACCACCAGTCCTCATGGACCATGTCCTCACCTGCCTCCTGTCATGGCAGGGCACATCTTCTGCCCACCACCTGTCTTGGCAGGCTAAATCCTGTGCCCGACAGGCCCAAGCGTCCACTAGCCAGTCCTCTGACACCATGACCAGGTAGTCCAGGAGGTGGGTCCTGTCCAGGGTTCTCCTCTGGTGGAGCTGGTGCACCCACGGGACCCTGACTGTGGGTGGCAGCAATCATGAAGCAGCATTCCATCTGCCAAGTGCAATCTCTCCCCCACATACAGTTTCAGGCCCCATAGAGTCATGAGAAATAAGCTCAGTAAACCAGCTGGTGTCCCACCCTGGTTCTGAGTCACCAAGGACCCCATCTGGCCTCTCCTGCATGGAGCCATCTCTATAGGCATGTATCTGATGTGCTTCAGACACCTCTGCCACCTGCCCCTTCTGCCAACAGAGGCAGACCAGTCTTCATTGGTCAGCTTCAATAGGCTCCTTGGTCTGGGTCAAGTGGCAGTGAGCGCTGGCCAGTGCACTCTGATCAGTGGCCCTCCTTGTTATAAACCTGTGACCATCACTCCCATCCTTTCTTTCTTTTTATTTGTCCCAAGTAATTAGTTGCTATATCTCTATAAGGCTCCCTTAATCAAGGAGGCCACTAGGTTTTCCTGGTGAGCCTAACCCCATGATTTCCCTTGACAGTAAATAAGCCTGTCTCTGACAGGGGCAGAACTACATGGTATAGAGCAGGGGTTCCCAAACAGTGGTGTGTGCACCTGAGGCATTTAAGGGGTTAAAATATCAAATGTATACTGGTAGGGGTATGCAGGCAGCTGGTAAATCTGGAAGGGGTACACAATAAGAAACAGTTTGGGAACATCTGCTATAAAGGGAGAGCATTGAACCATATATCTCTAGAACGATATCCCCTATTCAATATCTGCCCTGACATCGGAGGCACTGAATACGTGGGGCCCCGAGGGTCCTGGCCCCCCCTCAGGAAGTGGGCTGTCATCTGAAATGTGTAAAACTTTCCACATGTCCATCATCTCAGGCTCCCCGCCCTGGAAAAAATAAAAGTCAGCGCCTATGCCTGGCATCCACTATTATTTGCTTAGAGATACCAGAGAAAACATATCTAATTGCTCAATAGCCACTAATAGATCTATTATCCATGAATGTATCTAGTCCGTTTTTTGAATGTGGCTATGTTATTTTCCCCTACCATCTCCAGTGGCAATGACTTCCATAAGTTAACTTTGTGTTGCATGAAAAAGCACTTTCTCTTCTTAGTTTTAAACTTGTTATCAACTAATTTCAATTAGTGCCCTCTACTTCTAGTATTTTGGGACTTGGTGAACAACAGTCTTCTGTTCACTTGGTCCACACACTTCATGATTGTATAGACCTCCATCATATCTCCCCTCAGCCTTCTCCATTCCTACCTGAAGAGTTCTAGTCTTTTTAGTCTTTCTTGGAATGGCTACTGTTCTGTATGCTTGATCACCTCAGCTAGGTTCTACTACCCTCTCTATACCTTTTTCAAATATTATCACATCATTTTGAAGATCCAGAGACCAGAACTGCAGAACCAATATTCAAGCTGTAGGCACACCATGGATTTTTATAATGGCATGATGATGCTCTCTGTTTTGTTTTAAATTTCCTTCTTAGTGATGCCAAACAGTTTATTGGCTTTTTTTGATCACTGCTGCACACTGAGCTCACATTTTTAGAGTACTATCTATAATAACTCTTAGGTCTTTCCTGAGTCATAACAGCTAGTTCAGAAAGCAGTACTGTGTAAGTATACTTAGGTTATTTTTCCCCATGTGCATTACCTTGCATTTATCAACTTTCTGTACCAGCATCCAAATTGTTAATAAACACAGTGAACACCACTGAGCCCATGACTGATGCCTGTGGGGCTCCACTCAAAACCTCCTTCCATTCTGACACAGACCTTTGCTTGTAAATATTGAGCCAGTTATCTATCCACCTTATACTAGTTTTGTCTGGCTAACATTTCTCTAATTTGTTTATGAGAAGGTCATGCAGGACCTTGTCAAAAGCCTTGCTGAAGTCCAGATACACTATAACCACTTTATTCCCTTCATCCAGTCAAGTAGTTACTTTGTCAAATTATTGGCCACATAGTATGGGCCCTATGACCCCAGGTAAGGCTGCTGGGGCCAGCCCAGGTACTGGCCCCAGCCTCCCCCACCCCATCCCACCCCGGAGCATTTTTCCCTGTGCTAACCCCACGTGCAGGGGTGTGCACCGGGGCAAAAAGCAGCAGCATGAATTCGTGCCACTGCTTTTTTCCCTGCAGCAACCCCACGCCCCTGCCAGTGGGGATGCAACCTTAGATGGAAGTTGGCTAATCCTGCCTATTTGAAAATGTTTACTGATCATAGTTCCTGTTTTAGCCTTACTTACTGCTGGAACAGAAAATATTTCATGACCATCTTAAGCTTTAAATATGTCACCTGATTGCATTCCAAGTAAGAATTGAATAATTCACTGAATGATTCAGAGTGATCTGCCTAATTATTAGTGATTTTACCACACCTATGCTGGGATGGACTTAGATCTTTGTTGGGATTTCTTTCTTCCTCCTATATAATAACTTTAGCTCCTCTTATTAGTTGTTTGCATTTCATGACTTCTGATTCATAGCTGCTGCTCTCAACTTTGTATTTTTCCTATTTGCTGAATACTTTCTTTTTTTTTTTTTTTTTTTAATCATGGCTTTTGAGTCTTTACCAAAATACCTTGTTAACAGAAACCTTTCTTTTGTAGCTGAGAAACTGGCACTTTTGGGCAGTCATCTAGTGAAGTTTTCTTAAGCTACTCCCAATTTTTATTCCATTATTTGTTTAAAATATTTTCCTGTAATTATTTTCAGTTTTAGGAAATAGAGCTTCTTATACCATTTGGCCTAAGTTTTTAAAGGTATTTAAGTGTTTCTTCACTTGTCCTAAGACAAATTTTCATATATGGCTTAGGCACTGCTAAGTGGCATCTACGTCAGCTGGCATATGCTAGCAGGGGTCTGCAGGACAACATACTTGCATGCAATACAGAATCCTCTCACTAAAATGTGTATCAAAGCAGGCTGATGCCCAAGGATCATATTACAGTTGTCACTGTCCAACCTGTAAAGTCACACCATCCAGACTCACTCACACTTGACTAAGAATCTACTTATACTCACACAAAGCCATGTCCATGGCATCACAAGTGGCCAACTAAGGCAGTAGGGGAGTGTTTTTGTCTTTCCACAGCAGAATTTTTTTTTTGCTTGAGAACTGCAATTACTTTGAGAATGGGTTATGAAAATGACTATAAAAAGATTGTAGGACTATATGAGAATCCAAAATAATCCCTGGGTTATAGACATCTTACCAAGTAGCGGGCACATGCCTTCAGTCTTCTCTCCAAGTGCTTCCTTATTGATCAGCTTGGTCTCAGACCTTGAGGAGGCTGTGATAGAGGTAAATTTGAGGCAGCAATTTGGGCCCAAATATTTCAACACACTTAGATATCTAAGCAATTTAGACTTAACTGGCCTCTTTACAAATAACTGGCTGGATTCTTTAGCAGTGGAGTGGTGTGTTCTTCCAACAAAGAGAACAAGGAGAAAGAAAAAAGAGCAGGAACATCACAGGCTGGGGGGTGGGTGCGGGAGCAGGGACTCCAGGACCAGAGTTTGTAGAGAAAGGGCTAATAGCAAAGAAAATATAAACAGGGAATGCAGTGGGTCTGTGGGAGTAGGACTGAGGCAAATATGTGTCTTCAAAGCAACACACCATTTATTGGCCTGCCCTTAGCCACAATGACAGTGGCATCAGACAAGGTCTCCTCTTGGAGAGGGATAGGGACTGCTAGGACTTGCCAGGGGGAAGTCAGCTTCTGAGAATGACCTAGACCAGATACATGTAGAGGCTCTTGCTGGAACAGAATCCTCCAAAGCCTAGAGTCAGTGATCTTGGAGAACCCTTATGAAGCCCCCTACAAAGGCAGGTGATGTTGCACTAACCGGCACTTGGGCCACATTCTCAGGCTTCTCAATGCAACCATAATCACCTAATTTTTTTTAAAGGGATTATGATCTCATTACATGACTCCAAGAGATGGGGCTTTAGGTTGTTATGCCTGTGTCTTTATCTGCTCTTGTGTTCCCAAGAGAGTAAAGTCAGGTGAGAGTGGACTGCAGATGGGGCAGGCATTGTTACATAGGGGAAATATCAAATTTCATTCTCCTTGTGGAGAACATGTGCAGTCAGGTGTTTCTTGTAACCTGGTGCTTCTGGCCAGCATCCAGTGTTGCAGGGATTTACCAAACTATGAACAGAGGGATGACACCAAACTATGAACGTTCTGGAAGAGCAAAGCCCCCAAATTACAGCCCTCCTCATATGTTGGTGCAATGGAAGTACAAAAGAAAGGGCTTTTCTGAGCTCGTGGTGCGGGAAAAGGGGCAACCTCAGCAAAGTACCATGCTGGCTGCACCTAGACATACAGAATCACATGAACAGACCCATAACCAGCCAGAGTGGTTAAAGGACCAGTGTTTATAATGGGATTGGATTCATCATCTTTATGACAAGCCGTTATACAGAGACACTGAGAAGAGCCACAGCACAGCAGGAACACACGACTCAGTTTGCAATAATAGCCTTTCACACATTTCTAAATACAATGTTTCACACAATGCAAGGGCAGGGGTGATCAAATAGCAGCAACAGAGCAAGGAGAAGCCTGGACAACACAAGTGTGTGCCAAATTCAACACCTTGGGCAGTCTCAGCAAATCCACAACAGAGCCCATATGCTGAACTTGGAATGTCTCCCACTGTCAAGCCTATGGGCTTCTCTAGGTCCAGTAGAGACATAAAATCCAAGCTGCGGCAGGGGGAAGGGACTTGAGTAGGTCACCCAGTGCTCATTCTGCTGCTCCCTACCAGGGTGTGGCTGGCTTCCAGATTCACACCCAGTCCTCATGAGGAAGATCTGCCCCATCCTTAATAGCTTCAGTAACTGTGGCATCTGTTCTGCACAACCTAGTAATTAGTCAGTCTTCTTCTTGCCTATATACTCACTTCTTCCTACTAAAGAATTACAAAGCTTCAGCTATCAGCTCCCATACTGACAAAATTGCCCAAATACACAGGCAGAGAATTTTAATACAGCAAATGTCTCCATCACCACTGCATACAGCAGGGAGTCAGGGCAGGTAACACAAGTAGGCAACAACTGCTCTTTTGAACTCTACCTGGGCCTGGTTGCCTTGACAGCAGCAACTACTTTGCCTACACTGGCAAGTGAAGTGATCCAAAGGTGAGGGATGACTTTGGAAAAGGGAGCCTCAAATCTCAGTTGAGCTGTAGTGAGGCCTTTCCCTGTGCCTCGGTACCTTGGGATGCCTTGAGATCCTTTCAAAGGTCCTGTGGGATGCCACACAATGTTAGCACCATTAGGTGTACAAATATGATTCACAAAAAAGCCCCAAAATTTAAAAAAGGAATCCGTAGTGTTAAAAAACATTATTGTGGACTTTTTGAGTTTCTTTTCTGTAGTCAAAAAAACCAAACAAACAAACAAGTGAAAACTAAGAGCTGGCATTTTCTGAGGGGTGTCTTGAGTCTAAAAAGGTTGAGAACCATTGCTCAAAGTTCTTCTAATGGTAAAGAGGGTTCCAGAAAACAGTCTCTGAAAGGGAGTCACCAAACAAAGAAAGCTCCAATCATTTAATGAGAAAACTTGGGCTGGAGTTCTGGAGTTCTTACTTCAGTCCAAGCCCTGAAGCTGCTTGGGACACTGATTGGTTTTATTAAAAAGTAGAAGCTGCCCCTATATGAAATTAAATCAATATGCCACCAGAACAGCTAATGGCTGTAAGGTGCAAGCAAGTGGCTAGTGGAGAAGTCCCTTGGCATAGGAGCATGAATCCTAAACCTCTCTTCACAGGCCCTTGTGCCAGAGATGGGCTAAACTAGCTGGAATTGTGAGAGTTTACATGGGTGGCAAGAGTGGGTTCTGCATAATGCTTTGCAGCCTGTATGCTGCTGGGAAGGATTCTGTAAGTTGCAGAGAAAAAACAGCACATATTGATCCCTAAGCTTTGGTTCAGAGTTGAGTCAAGTGACATCTATCTCCCTGACACACTTTGTGGGCAACTGGCTGCTTCTGCTTCTTAGTATGGACTGTGGAGGTTTTTGCCTTCCTCTATAGCAGGGGCCATGACCCTCTCCCTGGGATCTTTTAAGCCTATATTAACAACCTTTTATAGAAGCAGGATGCTGGCTACCATGGTTCCCCCACTTTACCTGTGGCAGGTTTAGTGTTATATCTTGCATTATATCAGGGTTGATGGTAGTTTTACAAAAAGTTTAGATTATGGATTTGTATAGGATGATTTGGACAGGAACGATCCTGCCTCAGCAGGGGACTGGACTACAAGACCTCTGGAGGTCCCTTTTAGCTCTGCTTCTCTGAGATTCATATTCAGAGGAATATGCCAAAGAATGAACTCAGGTTCTGGGTTATGGTTTCTCAGGTCTTGTACAGATCCTGTGTTTTTCACTTTTAGCTTGTGATATCCTCAGGGAAGGGACTGTGTTTTCTCTCATGCAGAGGACTGAGCACTGCAAAGTTAAAAGGCTGAAGTGATGTGGAATTGACCTAATGCTCAACAGACCACTTACATGGTCATGAACACAAGTAAAGAGCCTGGGCTGAATTACATTTGCCTACTGGCTACAAATATATCACATCAGAAATCTGATAAACTACATAGGACTCCCTAATCTGAATTTGCACTAGGTATCCATGGCTCCTTACAGGGTGCACAATGGGACAGATTCTTCTCCCCAGGCCTCACTTGTACCATCCAAGGTTCCTGAGAATAACAGAAAGCTCTTGGAATGACCCTTGCAGCCACACTCATCTCTGTCCCTTTTAGAAGACTGAAAACAAGGATTTTCCTGTTGGAGTTATCCCACTGAACTAGCAGCTTGCATCCACAACTTTGCTTTATAGGCAGACCTGCAGAAGAAATGCCAGGAAGTGCCTGATGGGTACACAAGGGGTACATACATTCTGAACATTCTTATATTCAGTTATCTCTGTTCAGCATCGAAATAATCCTCATTTTAGAGATAGAAACTGAGGCAAAGGGAGATGAAAGCCACAGTGGCCTAAGACCAAAGTAGGAAAAAGGATAAAGCCCTGTCTTGAAGAGACCCTTTAAAGCTCTCTGTGAATTATGGGAGAAAACAGAAGGCTCTGATGAGAATGGCCATGAGGCTGTCTCCTGGCTACTTCAAGACTGGCAGGGCATGAATGGATACAAACATGGAAAAGAGTTTTAGCCCCTTTTCTAATATCCTAGAGTTTTGCAGTGGGTTCTAGAGAAAAAAGTGATAAGAACAAGGCTTGTAGTTTACCAAACCAGAGAAGCTGAAGTAGGGAGATAAGAGCCAGATTCCCACATACAAGGGATTCAGCTCTCTCCACCCCGCTGCATGTGCTCAGTGAGGATAAGAAAGCATGTGTATCACAGCCCTCTCCAGAGAACAGAGCATGACCAAGGCAGACCCATCCCTCTCAGCTACTGCTGCAGAAGAGAATGGGTAGGCAGGTGCTCTTTTATCACTCAGGGAGGTTGCCACCACTTCGATGTACACAGGCTTCCCATCCCAAACAGAATCATCTTTTGGCTTCCTCATTCACTATATCTGCAAGCCCTGTTGATGCCTGAGTACTGGGCTGAACTGCTTGCAGCGTCTCCTCAAGGCTGCTGCTGGGAAACACCACATAGCGGGCACTCACGTTGTGAGACTTTGGCTCCCGTAGATTCTCTTTGCTGTGCCAGATGCCATAGCCAAAGTACACCAGGAGGCCTAGAGCAGGGGAAAGAGCTTAGGTTAGCAGCAGGCAAAAATGAGGTGGTTCCAAGAGAACAGGATTGCTCTCAGGGCTGGAGGAACAGAACCATCCCACATGCTAGAGGGAGGTACATGTAGGGAAGAAAGGGAATGTATACAACTTATGAGAGAAGCCCTAGCACCAATTTCTGAAGTACTCTAGTAGCCATCTCCCACACACTCAGCTCCCTTGTATATACGATGATCCATTATCTATGTCTTTCAGCCAGTTTCAGTTCATGTGATAGTTGCACATCCCTCCTCTGTATGTTGGCTCTGTGATCACTGCAGTATACATACACCCTCCTGGAGAGTTAAAACTAAAGCTACAAAAAGACTCCACTTCTATTCTGCCAGAGCCATTTATTCACTTATTTATCTATTTTAACCAAAGTCAATATAAATTCATTTTTCCAATGAGCTATAGGCATATATTTTTTAAATCTTTCTCTAAAATCCAGATCTACTATGCATTCCCCTCAACCATTCATTCAAGGGTCTATAATAAACATATATTTATCATGATTGTCTGTGCTGACTGGTATGTCATCCATTCCCACAATTCTGTGGTCTCTATGGGTGCCTATACACAAGCAGGGAGACTACACTGGAATTCCAATTCGAAGTGTCGGAGCAGCCTACCTGCTCATGTATAGGCACCCATAGAGACCAGTGTATGATGGCAATGGACAAGACAACAGTCAACACAGACAATCATGATAAATTACCAGCACAGACAATTACCATGCTCCAGCAGCCTCCCACATCTCATGTATTAGTATTAGCATCCCTGTGCTTCAAAATGGTGGCAGGGCCACTTCATCTAAAGCTTGTTTGACCAGCTTTAAATCAAGTGTTCCTGCTGCCATTTTGAAATGTGGGAATGCTAATACATGGGACACTCTGGGCACTTTAATTACAACAGTTCTTAGAGCCGCTCTAATTAAAGTGCACCCCCTAGCCCCCCAGTGTCCAAGGTCCCAGGATTTTCTCTTGCTGGTTGCTCCAGCCTGTTACACAGGATGCAAGTCAGAGTGGTGATTGCCAGAATCACACTCTTTGGAGATCAGTACTCTTTTTGCTTTGTCCCTGCCAACCTCCTTGACAGTGGCTAAATAAGTAGCGGGACCTGTCAACTGTTTGATAGGTTCTGAAGTGAATTCCCTAGCAATCTCAGATGCAAATCGATGGAGGGGGTTCAACACAGGTACACCTGGAGCCATTTCAAAAGGAACAGTAGCTGTTACGTTCTAATTGTTATGTGTGAACAAAGGCCAATGGAGGGGCAGTGACTGGGGGTTCAGTCAAACTCCACTTTGATTCCTGCCGTATTTAAAGTTTAAAACAAACTGCCTGGCAGGGACAGCTGCATTTCTATTCAGGAACTGAGGGAGTCAACTGACTTCATGGTTTATCATCTTCCTGATACCTACTAATCTATTCACTCCATGGCTGTTAACAACTTGTGACCTTCTACTAATCAAACTATCCTTTCCTCTGCAATTATCCTGTCTGTTCGCTACCCTGGTTAACGTTTATTTGCACACACACCAGCATGTACAATAAAAGTATGCAATTATCTAGGAACTTTACTGGATGCCTTTGCTCTGAAATTTGAACCCACAAAAAATTAAAGGTAGGCTAGACTGTGCAGTGCCACAGCAGTCAGAAGCAGGAAGGAGTTGCAAAGGTGAAGAGAAGAGGTAAGTTACTGTGGACAAAATGTCCTCGCTAAATGTTTGTCTCTTTTTGTTGACAGCGGAAGGCTACCTGCAGTGGTAGTGAAAGGCGGTGGAGGCTACCATGGGCATGCTGTTGGGAGGGGAGGGCAGTGGGAGGCAGTTATAGACTTATCCTCATCTACCCTGAGCTGTAAAGGGTAGGGGTGACTGTTTGTAGGGGCTCTAAGGAGAAGGGATTCTTAGGGATTGTGAGGAGCTGGATGGGGGTCATAGGCACCAATGGGCCTCTGGAGGGAGAGCCTGCGGGGTAGAGGGGTGTGGTATGAAAAGGGGCTGGGACATTGGGGTTTGAAGTGACAAGGATTGCTAGGGAGGGAGGCCCAGGGGCTATGAGGGACTGCAGTGAGGCTTGGATGTTCAGAGGGGAAGAAGAGGGCGCAGGGGGCTGGGGCTGATGGCTATAAAATGGCATTTAGAAGTTTGCTTTTGGGAATTAGCTTGTAGGTAAAGTAGCTATGCATTAAAACAATGGTCCAGGGCAATGGGAAGGGTTAACTGATTTCTAAAAAGCCCGTTTGAGAAATTTTCCTCAATGCCCACCATGTCTGACAGGCAAGCAGACACACGGGCTAGGAAATTTAAAACATGTACCATGCTGTTCCATGGGATAAGGTGGCACCAGGTCACAGTACCCAGCTTCAGAGCCCTTGGAATTTCTGGTTTGGGGGAACAGACCAAATTAGGAGAAGACTGGTATAGCCCAAATTAGGATGTGTGCATGTGATGCCTTTGTGAAACAAAGGAAATATGCTGGCAGGACAGAACATGGACAGTACGACGACCACAGAAAGACCAATCAGCAATGCCCAAAGATGAAGAGTCATCACAGAGATACAAAAGGAGGGATATCAGAGCAGCAAAGGGTCCCCAAGAGGGGAACCCAAGGTCACCATAGAGAAAGGGCATACCACAAGCCTGTCCCATCCAACCCACGGGGGGTGGGGGCTTGTCTTCCAACATCCAGGCTGCTGATAGCTGACATTCAAGAGAGAACCTCAGAGTGAAGCTCACATACTGGCCAGACGTACCTTGACTTTGGGCAGCTCAAAGACTGGTAGATATAGAATTGTTTGCATTATTCTTATCTGCTATCACTGTGTAGCAATACGATTCACCTAATATCAAATGGAGAGGTCACGGTTGGTCTGAGGGTTTAGGGTCCACCTGGAGCAAGGTATCTGGGTCATAAATCTAGTGCCACCAGGGGCATGATAGGAACTGGTCTGTGCAGGGTGCAGTGAATTCATGGAGGCAGTGATGGGGCAGGACAGGAGTCAGTGAGGGGTGCTATGGTTTGATGGGGTAGGGATGAAGATGGAGGATATATGGGATAATAGGACAGAGTGGAGCCAGGGAGCATTTGAGATGGCAGGAGCAATGTATAAAGGGTGATGAGGAGCACTTTGGGGCAATTTGACCCAGCATTCTTCCTTTGACCCCAGCATTCTTTCTTGCCATGGCAGGGGGTCAGACTTGATGATCTGCTCAGGTTCCTTCCGACCTTACCAACTATGAACCTACTATGAAACTATGAATTGCAAAGTGTCTGGGGGATGCACATATAGGTGTGCAGGGAGCAGTTCTGTCTGTGGCCAGTCTGGGGAATAACAGCTGTATTCCCCTGGCACCAGGTGCTTGCCCCACCTCAGGGCTGGCAGTAAGGCTGTCAAAACCCATACTTACTGAATAATACAGCCTTAGGCCTCTAGCATATTAGTAAAACTTCCAGTTTCCATCACTTCCCATTTCTTTTTAAGTGGAGAAAAATAGCTTGTGTTGTGATTATGCACCACAACATCCGCACTCCCTTTTAAAAATCCTACATCCACCCATGTGTGCAAGCAAGTCAGGAACATTACAAAGGTAGCACAATCACTCCAAGTTTGGAGTTTTCCTATATTTTTATCCTTCCTGGTTTGTTCACAAAAAACAATTAGAACATAGGTAGTAGAATAGACTGCCTAGGGAAGCTGTGGACTATCATTGGAGCTTTTCAAGAACAGGTTGGACAGCCATTGATTGGGAATGATCTAGGTCAGGGGTGGGCAAAATATGGCCTACAGGCCAGGAGCATGCCAAATGATTGGATCCAGCCCACAGGGGATGCCCACCAATTGATTGAATCTGGTCCATGGCTGTCCCTGCTGTGCTCTGCGTGGGTCTGAGCCCCACTTGGGGCAGCCCACACCATGCTCCAGACTGCATCCACTGGCCCAGCCCAAGCCAACATGCGCACCTTCCAGCAGAGCTGCTCCTAGTGTAGCTGCAGTGGGTGGAAGGTAGCTGGGAACCTTGCACACTGGGGCAGGAGCTGCCAAGCTGAAGCTTCCTCCCTGCCTGGAGCAGTGCAGCAGAGGGAGCTGCCGCTGGAGGTGAGGGGAGCCAAGCAGCACTTGGGTGGCTGCTGCAGCACCCAAGAGCAGCCCCACTTGAAGCTCTGTGCTGGCCAGGGCCAGGATAGTGGGCTTGGGATGGAGTTCGCCATGGGCTGTGCCTGGTCAGGCTTGGCTGTATGTGGTATTCCATGGGGGCAACTGTGGACCACACTGCCTGGGAAAACTCTGCTGCATGCACCCCCTGCACCCACCTCCCTCCCCTGACCCCAGCCGGCTCCCGGGACCTAGCACCCAGGCAGCCCCAACCCCCCACAAACACACATGTGCACATACCCCCCCACCTCCCTTCAACACACGCACTGAAAGGCAGGGGTGTGCAGGGAGCAGATGGCAGCTCTGCCCTGGGCTCTGTCCCAGGACGGTTTGGATAGGGATGATCCTGTTTCTGGCAGGGAGTTGGATTAAATGACATCTGGAGGTCCCTTCCAGCCTTATTTCTATATGGCTGTATGGACGTGTCTACGCATGAATTAATGCATGCCTAAACTTAATGCACCTTAGCCTAAGGTACATCAAGGTGATTTAGGCATGCATCTACACATGGATGCCTTAAGGCACCTTAACGTGGATCATCAGGCAACCTGCAGGACTGCATTGCTCAGCCAGCAAACCCACCAGGAGGGAGATGTGCTGGGGAGCTGCTAGCCCTGCCCATGCTGCACTGCCCCCTTCTCCTGCACGGAGTCACAGGGGGCCTTTCCCTTGTTCTTTGACAGGAGCCTTTGTGCCTTCTGCCCCCTCTGCTGGCTTACTGCACACCGACAGGGACCCCTGCTGCCGGAACAGCTGCTCCAGCTCCAGCATCTGTGCCTTGCAAAACGGAACCCGCCACATCTCCTTGGTGACATCCAGAGGCTCAGCTCCGGACCACTCAGTCACATAGTGTTAAGGCACCTTAAGGTGTCTACACCTGCTTTATGTAGGCATTAAAAATTAGGTGTTTAGCCTAAAAATCACCATTTTATGGCTTATTAAGGGTGCACACATGTAGACCCATGCCCTTAATGCACCTTAAAAATGGCAAATGTACCTTAAATCATAATGTGTAGATGCGCCCTCTGACTCTATAACAGATGCTGCCTATTTGAAACACTCCCTTTTTGAAATGGTTCCAAATATACATGTGTCAATACTCTGTGAGTTTAATGCAGTCAAGCTGGAGGGACTAGAAAATCTGTCTAAGAATTATCTCACAAGGTCCCTTCCAGCCCTAAACATCTGTGAAAGAACTGTCTCATGAAAACAGGAACCTAAGAACAAATGTTTCAAATTAATTTATCAAGTTGGGGACTCCATATCACTGGAGTTAAACAAAGGGAGGGAAAAGGGCTAAAAGGATCCAGGCAAATGCAGGTCTATTAGTCTGATCTCAAAAGTATGAAAGGCTTAGGAACAAATATTAAAGGAAACAATAATTAAAGACATGGAGATGAATGGTAAATGGGATAAAGAAAACTATTCGACTAATCTGGCAGTGATCCTCTTTGGTAAATCCATTTTTGCAGTTTAACTAACTGTTAACTAATTGTCTAGACTATTGATTCTCAGCCAGTGTGCTGCAGCACCCAGGAGTGCCTGGAGATTCTTTTAGAAGTGCCAAGGGATGCCATGTAATGTTAGCACTGTTGAGTGTACAAATGTGATTCACAAGATAAACCCAATGATTTCAAATAAGAATCCATAGCATTAAAAAAAAATCTAAACTGCTGTGGTCTGAGTTCCTTGCAATAGAAAATTGACATATTTCTCCATAATCAAATAATGAGTGCAAACTTAGAGCTCATTGTCCAAGGGTGCCTTGAGTCTAAAAAGGTTGAGAACCACTGATCCAGACAAAGAAAATATCTCATTTGTATAACTCATTTAGCTGGACATCAGTAAAGCATATGATACTTTGCCATGAGGAAAATTATTAGAGAAGATGAGGATTAGAAAAAAATCTGTGAGGTAAGAAACTGGCACAGTGGGAGCAAATAGACGACAGCGCTGAAAAGGGAAATAACGGACTTGTGAGAAATAATGGGGTTCGTTTAATATTTTCATGAATGGCCTTGGCATAAAAAATGTGCGTACTAATGATATTTGCTGATGACCAGGGATCAGGGCTTTCCGTTTCCCATGGAAAAACAGAGAAAACCATGGATTTCCCATTTTTATCAGAGAAAATGTGATTTTACCTGTTAGTGGAGAAAGCCGTGGATTACCCCTTTTGCAAAGAGCTCTGCAGATGGGCAGAGCTCCAGCCTGCAAGAGCTGATTGCATAAAGGGCGGAGAACCCCCAACCCTGCCCAGAGGCGGAGTAGGGAGGGGGAAACGTGGGGCCTGAGGCTTTTAGTCAGTCCCAAGGTTTAACTCAGGTTCACTTTCCTTCTCAAGCCTGCAAGGTTAGGTAAGTGGGGCTTGCAGGGGACTTGGGGGGTTGTGAGGCAGTGCTGGCGGGGAAAGCTGGCTGGGGGCTGAGGGGCCTGAGGGAGCAAGGAGGTGTTGGGAGAAGCCCTGGAGTGCCCAGGTGGCTGCACCCTGTGCTGCCTTCCCGTGGCTGGCCACACGGCTCCGTGGGCACAGCTCCGCAGCCTCATGGTTCTGCAGGCAAGCAGCGCAGGGCAGTGGTGCCCCTCTGTGGGCCGCACACAAGCTGTCCGACCAGCCAGCCAGGAGGGGGCTCACACATGGAGGCTGCTGCCACCACCCCACCACTGCTGCTGTTGCGCCCCATGCCACTTGCCTGCGGAGCCATGGGGCTGTGGAGCTGTGCCCACACAGCCCTGTGGCTGGCTGCAGGAAGGCAGCATGGGGCATGGCAGTGGTGCGGTGGTGGCTGCTGCATGCAAGCCCCCCCCGTCCCTGCCAGTTGGCTTGTGTGTGGCCCACAGAGGGGCACTGCTACCCTGCAGTGCTTGCCTGTGGGGCCACCGCCACTTCACTGCCGCCGTCGCTGCCATGATCTGCGCTGCCTTCCCTGTGGTGGGAAGTGAGGGACAACAGAAGGTCCAGGGAGGGTGTGGGGGAGGGGACTTTAATTTTAATCATGGATTTGGGGTTTTTTATCAGGGAAAACCAGGATCCCTGTTGATGACACAAAGTTGGGAAGTACTGACTATAAAGAGGAGGACCATGATATCATAAGGGAAGAACTGAATGAGCTTGAGGACAACACAACTAGGGTTATATAAATGTGATAATATTCACAGAAGTTTAGGTCTAGAATGGACCTCGTGAGATCATTGGGTCCAGCCCGCCAGCTCTGGGCAGGAAAGACTGCTGGGGTCAAATAACCCTGGCAAGGTGTGCATCCAGTCTCCTTTTGAAGTTCCCCAGGGTAGGTACCTGCACCAACCCCACTGGGAGTCTATTGCAGAGTCTGGTCACAAGAACAGTGAAGAAATTTTTCCTTATATGTAGTCTGAAACCTTCTTCTAGGAGTTTATGACCATGGCTCCTAGTTTTCCCCTGGGGCGCTTTGGTGAATAGCTGTTTGCCTACTCCCTGATATATTTGTAAGTTGCCATAAAATCCCCCTGAAGTCTTCTTTTTTCTAGGCTGAACAGTCCCATATCTATCACCCTTTCCTTGTATAGCTTGCTTGTCAGGCCTCTAATCATACAAGTGACACTTCTCTGGACTCTCTCAAGATTCTCCACATCCTTCTTGAAGTGTGGCACCCAGAACTGGATGCAGCACTCCAGCTGTGGCCTCACCAATGCCAAGTAGAGTGAGAATAACTTCCTTAGTTTTGCTTGAGATGCGTCGGTTGATGCATACCAGCGAATTGTTTGCTCTGCTAACTGTAGCATCACACTGGCTGCTCAAATTCATTTTATGGTCAATTATGATCCCCAGGTCCCTTACGATGTGGTGCTATCTAGTGTGGCACCACTGAGCCTGTAAGTTTGTCACAGATTTTTCCTCCTCAGATGGAGCAGTTTACACTTTTCAGTGTTGAACAGCATCTGGTTCTGGCCTGCCCGTCTAACCAATCTGTCTAGGTCTGCCTGGATCATCAGCCTATCCTCATGTGTGGCCACACTTCCCCACAGCTTAGTGTCATTGGTGAGCTTTGCCAGTGTGCTTTGCACCCCCACAATCAGATCACTGATGAAGATGTTGAAAAGCACTGGTTCAAGTATGAAACCAAGGGGGATCCCACTTACTACCTTCTGCCAGGTTGACAGATCTATCTATTCAGAGCTGACCCAAGCAGGGTACGGGGCCTGGGGCAAATCAGCCCATGCGGGACCATCTCTGCTCCAATCCCACACGCCTGGGACCCGAAGAAGCTGGCACCACCATCTGCAGTGGCAGTAGTGCCGCCGGGAGGAGAGGGGGTAGCAAGTGTCCAGACATGAAGCTGACAGTGGTGGCATAGAGTCGCCGTGGCTGCTCCACTGAGCTCTGTGGGGCCCCGCAAAGTGCAGGGCCCAGGATTGTCGTCCTGATTTGCTCCCCCCAGGGATGGCCCCATGTCTATTAGTACTCTCTGGGTCTGACCCCACAGCCAGTTTCCTACCCATCTGACCATTGCATTGTTGAGCCCATAGTCCCCTAGTTTTACCTTGAGAGCCTCATGGGACACCAAGTCAAAGGCCTTCCTAATGTTCAATATCCAGAAGTACAGAGTGCAAGGTCATGTGCTTAGGGACTAATACAAGTTTATGCTACAAGATCAGGATCCAGATGGAAATGGCTCACAGGAAGAAAGGCCTGGGTGTACTAGTCAATCACATGATGACTCTGGGTGCGTCTATACACGTGCCCAACTGCATAGTTGTTACAGTGCAGTCATTTAGTACTTGCTTCAGCAAGTTCTAAACAACTGCACAGTAACCGCTGGTACTGCACAGTCCTGGCAGTGCATGGGTCATTTCCAACCTTACTGCACAGCAGCAATGAGCTACTGCATAGTAGTGGTAGAATCATAATTCATGACCGCCGATGCTACATTGCTGTAGCATCTCATGTAGATGCACCCTCTGAGACTTGAAAAAAACAAAGTGATCCTAGGATGTAGCAGGAAAGGTATTTTAATCAGAGATAAGAAAATATCAATACCACTATATGAGCTACTGATTAGAAGGCATCTCAAGTACCATGTACAATTCTAGTCAATTATGTTCAGAAAAGATTAGTTGAAATGAATCAGGTACAAAGAGGGTCTACTAAGAGGGACACTAGAAGAGTTTGATTTATGTAGCCTGGTAAATCAAAGGCCAAGAGATAGTGCAATTTCTGTTTATAAATATATTATTAGTAAATGCAGGAAGGGTGAAGAGCTATTTAAGTTAAAGGGCAATGTTGGCACAAGAACAAATGAGTAAAGATTGGTCAGGAATAAATTTGGGATAGACACTAAAGGAAATTTTCCAACCATTAGAGCAACGAAGCTATGGAACAGACTTTCCTTTGGGGTAGTGAGTGCAAAAACCTAAGTAGCTTGATCCACTTATGAAAGGGTTTATATATTGGGGTGCCTGCACTAGCAGGAGTTGCATGCCATGATCCAAGAGGTCCCTTCCAAACCTACATACCTAAAACTACTCAGCTTTTTCCAAGGACACACTGTGTACACTTACTCTCTAATTGTTCAGGTGCACAAACTAGCTCAGCATGCCTGAGATCAGAATCATTGTGGTTTTCACTGGGCATGCCTAAACGTGCACTTTAATGCACATTAGCCTATTTTGATGTGCATTAAAGTGTCACTTAAAACTGTGCTCTTTAGTTAATGCATATTAAGAGAAGCTAATGCACATTTTCCTAGTACCTCACAATGGGGAGATACTAGACTTAGTGCACATTAGCTAAAGCATGTAAATGCACGCAGTCTCTTTCCATATGAGCTAAGGTTCTCTGTGGAGTTAATGTTTCTGCAGCCACCATGCAAACTCACCTATGATCAGCCAGATGGAGAATCGGAGCCATGTCATATAGTGCAGCTTCAGCATCAGATAGATATTCAGAAGAATACTCAGTGCTGGGGTCAGTGGCACAAGTGGAATCTGCAGGAAAAAAGCTAGCAGTGACAAAGGATAAGGCAGCCTGTGTCAGCCAGAAACATCACCAAAATCACAAGAACAAAGGATGTTGGAATGCAAACAACTGCTGCTAAGAAACAAAACTTATAGCCTTAAAAATGACACAAGGGCTGGTGGAGTGGTAAACAGTGAGGGCAGAGCAGTCATGCAAAATGATCTGGATCACGTGATAAACAGAGTCTTTCCAAACAATGTTTCCGCACAGAAAACTAAAAATCTTTTTCGCTGAACAAGGAGTACAGGCTCTACCTAGAGATGAGGACTTGGATCCTGGGAAGGAGGAATTATGAAAAGGATTTAGGCATCATAGCAGACAAGCAGCTAAATATAAGCTCCCAACAGGGGATGCAGTAGTGCAGCTACATCCCATTTTGAATTGGACCACGCATCTGGGGACATTTAAAATCCCCTAAAGGAGGTGAAATCCCCACTCCCTTCCTCTTACCCTCCTCCCCCATCTGTCACTGTTCCAGTCTGTGCTGTCCCGCAGGTGGGGGAAACAACAGGGCTATTCCTGTCCACCCCAGCTGGGCTGCATGTAGGCTGGACTCAGTGGAGACTGGGAAGAGGCAACAGGGATGGGTGGGGGCTGGGGTGGAAATCCCTGTACCCACACCTGCTCCTGAGGCATGGGACAGGGAACAGGGGGAACTACTCTCCTGCCATGGTACTGCCACTGTCCCCATCCCCAAATGAGCTCTGGATGGGGCAGGAAGAAAAGCTCTTGTGCTTCCCCTGAAAAGTGGGGAAAGCAACAACGGCAGGCAGGGAGGCAGGGTTTTCACTTTTTTTAGGGACTTAAAAAGTCTATGGGCAATGGACTCCTAAAGGCAATTTGTCTATATCAGCAGGGGTGGAAGAGTCTGGGAGCAGGGCTTACAGTCACCCCTGCAGTGATGGTTGCTGCTCCTGCACCCCACTTTGGGAAATCCTGAATCTTCTCCTGGCTCCCAGTGTGATTCTGTGACAGAAAGGGTTAATGGGACCTTGGCTGCATAAAAAGGGAAGTGGGGAGAAGGAGCAGGAAAGTTAATTTATCTTTCAATCTAGTATTGATGTGACAGATGCTGAACTACTGGGTTCAGTCATGTTGTGCACATTTTAGAAAGCATGTTGAAACCCTGTAAAATGAGCACTGAAGAGCCACAAAATATGATTCAAGGGCTGGAGAAAATGCCTGATACTGAGAGATGCAAAGAGCTCTTTCTGTTCAACTTATCTAAAACAAGGCTGAGAAGTGACTAGATCATAATGTTTAATGACCTTCTTGGGAGAAAATACAATGTTCTAAAGGTCTCTTGAATTTAGTGAAGAAACACAGAATAAAAATTAAATGTCAGAAGCTGGAACCAGACAAATTTAAATTAGAAAACGAGGGTGATTAACCATTGGAACAGATCCAGGGAAGAGTTGCAGTCTGCCTCGCCTGAGGGCTTCAAGTGAAGGTTGGCGACCACTGGAAGATGTGCTTTAATCATAACTCCATACTGGGCTCTATATATGGTATATTAATTAAATTTAATGGCTTGTAACTGACAAGAGTTCAGACCAGAGGGGCTAATCTTTTACCTTGAAGTTTAGATTTGTATTCAAAACCTGTGACAGATTGCTTAATAGCTCTACCTCCTTTCTTTCAATGCAGCCCTCCGAGTGTGTGGCAGACCCCATTTCTCTCCTTTAGCCCACCCTGTCTTTTCCATGCAGCCAACTACATAATTATGCTGCTGTAAAGCAGAGATTCTGGCATGTGGAGGTCACCACTGAGACTTCCCACTGCTCCCCATCCTGCTAGGTCCTTTTCCTGACCATGACAGCAATATTGGATATTGTCACTGCCCTGGTTGCTGAGCCTTCCTAGCAGATCTGACTGCTGGACATCAAGTCACAAGTTGGGCCCAAACTCTGCCCTGTCAAAGTTCAAGTCCCTTCTTTTGACTCCTGTTTTAAAGGTTGGGTTATGCTAAGCAAGGGTCAGGAAACAGGCTCCTTCCTCAAACTGAAATCAGAGAGGTCTTCACAAGTTTTAGGCCAGAATGGACTATTCTGAATATCCAGTTTGACATCCTGTACAGAACAGGACAAAGACTTCTAAACAGATTCCTTTACCTGGATTGAGCTGCAGCAATTTTTTTGAGATATCAAATTTTTATTTATTGGCCTCAAAGGAGTCAACATTCAGGTTCCAAAGTTACCTGTTACAATGGTTAATTCCCCTCCCTGTTAAATATTTGCACTTTATTTCTAATTTTGATTTGTCTAGTTTCATATCCAGTCATTGTATGGTTTCCTTTCACCAAATTCAGAAGTAATCTTTTATCAGAAACGTCCTTCTCATGTAGATATCAACAGATAGTGATTAAATCTCCTCTCAACCTTTTTTTCAGAGAACTAAACTGATTTGGATTCTTAGACATTACTTAGAACACCAATTTTCCAGAGCACACATCTTTATTGTGGTTTTTTCAATCAGTCCTTTTAAAATTAGGACCTGAACACTCAACATAGTATCCAGCCATGGTGTCAGTAATGCTAGTTGCAGACCCAGCAGACATTCAAGTAAACGTTCCATGAGATCTGATGTGCACATCCAATGATCGTACTTCCTGCCATGCTACATGTGCATGGCAGGAGGCACAATTATGGGATCGGGGATCCCCATCATGATCCTATGCTTCCCCTGCTCCCCTAAGTAAGAAGTTGATCAAATGACTATTGCTCCAATCTTCAGGGGTGCACCAGAGCCCTTGACTCCATCTCCCCAGGAGCCGGGAGCCCTATCTGCTGCTACTTCTAGCCTCCAGGCCATAGGAAAATCAACAGCTCTGCTGCACCCGAGGCTGGGAATGCAAATCAGGTGGTCTACACTTCCAGCCTCAAGGGTGCAGCAGAACCCATGATTAGTTGTGTCCTGGAGGCATGGGTGCAGACCACCTGATCTGCTTTCCTAGCCTCCAAGGTACAGCAAAGCCCTTGACTCTGTTGTGCTCTGGAGGTTGGGAGCTGTTGATTAGAGCTCCCAGCCTGCAGGACACAGTGCAGTAAGGGGCTCCACTACACTCTGGAGGCTGGGAGCCCCAGTCAGCTGCAGCTCCCAGCTGTGGCAGTGCATTCGAGCCAAGGGCTCCAGTGTGCCTCCACAGTTGGGATTAGCAGCTGATCTCAGCTCCCAGCCTTGGGGGCACATCAGAGCACTTGACTCCAAAGTGCCCCTGAGGCTGGAAGCAGCAGTCAGCTGATTAATGCTCTCAGCCTTGGGAGTGCATGGGAGTCAAGGGCTCCTGAGGTTGACCCCCAGCCAGCTTGGCCACATATGCGATTTAAGGGTGTGAAGTGAACCAACAATAAAATTATCATCTTAAATGTAATGTCTGCCAGGAACCAGAGATAGTTGCACCTCCGTACATCTATGCAATACATCCCTGCTTATACAGCCAAGGGTCATGTTTGTCTTTTTAGCCATAGGATGGCACTGGGAGCTCACACTCCACTGGTTTTCACTGTGATGCCTTAGTCCCTTGTCAGACGAATTATGTTCAATTTGTGTGACCTAACTCCTTTGTTTCTTGTCCTTGTCTGTACTAGAATATACATTACTGTGAACCCTGCTCACCAAATGACCAGATCATCATGTAACTGTGCTGGCCCTATTTGGAACTCTTTTGAGTTTTGTGTCATCCTCAAATTTGACCAGCCTTGGTTTTGTATTTTCTTCCAAATCATTAATAACAATACTGAAATCTAACAGCCCAAGAACAACTTGTCTATAAAGTGCTATGTAAACTTTAGGAAGATGGTGCAACCTCTCAGCCCCCACCAATTATAGTCCATTGACAGAAAGGGAAGTGACCCACCCAGAGCCATTCAGGGTGCCTGTGACAGTACAAAGAATTGAGCTGTTCCTTGTCTGTTCTTTACCCATCAATTCAGCCTTCCCCTCTACTGCAGATATCACATGACAGTGGTAGGCATGAGCCATTCCAGTCTTCCTCTGGCCCAACATTCAATGAGAAGGCACGAGGCAGGTGGCTACCTGAAAGGTTTGCGTTCTCTGCTGCTGCTCATGGACCCAGATGAGGAACAGGCTGAGTAGAAATCCCAAGCTGAAGAGTACCAGTAGCAGGGAGTAGCTCCAAGTGGGCAGGTGGAGGTGAGAGTTTCCAAACACCAAGATGGAGCAAAGGCATATGGCAGACACCATCAAGGTAATCACAGCCACAGTGACCACTTCTCTGGGGTAGAAGTCGCTGAGGAACTCGAGGTATGGCTCAAAAGCTGCCTTCAGCTGTCCAGGCTCCCGGTGCTCCTTAGCTTTATCTTTGTCTACAAGCTGCAGCTTGTCTGAGAAGGACTCATATTCCTTCAGCCCACTGGTGCTAGGGCCCTCACTTGGTCCAGGGCTGGGCTGATTTCCAGTGAGGTGTGAGGGAGCTGCTGGCTTCCCCTGCTGAAAGCGCAGCACAATGATGCTGGCTGCCACAAAAGTGTAAGCCAGCAATGTACCAATGGACAGGAACTGCACCAGAGCTTCTAGGTCAAAGATGAGAGCCAGCACAGCCATAAGCACCCCAAACACCACAATGCCAATCACAGGCACCTGTGTGCGGGGGTGTACCTGGGAAAACACCTGGAAGAAGAGCCCATCCTCTGCCATGGCATAGACAATCCTGGGCAGAGAGAAGAGGTTGCTCAGCAAAACTGTGTTCATTGCTGAAAAAGATATGAAGAGAGAGTGAAGCCACAAGCATAGCCACATATCATGCCATCCAAAACCTTGATGGGAAAGATACTACACTCTTGGACTCAAGACCAAGGCAGCAGTAAGCTCGTGGACTTATGTACATATTGACAGCAAGGGGATCCCTCTGTCTCCACCCTCCTACTACAAGACTGTCCTTTTTCTGTCCTGCACACCCTCAAAATATACTCATCCCATTGCCCCAGCAAAGACTTACTCTCCTTGATAGTTCTCCTTGGGGCAGGAGAAAGCAGGCACAGGGCAGAGCTAATGCCCAAGAAAATACTTTACCCTAGAAATTGATTGCCTGGGAACAGGGAGGTCAACCAGGACTCTCAGTTTGACCTACTTAATGGAGCCCATGCCCTGGGAAAAGACTGAAAAGCAACCTCAGACAAAGGAAGTTTGTGCTCCTCTCCTTGAAATAAGTCCTAAATTGCAGGAGCCTCAAAAGATAGGGAGTCTGCTTTGTCTAGCTTGCTCTGACAGACAACATTCAGACAGGCAAGTACTATTTCCATTTTATATTTGGTAAAATGGAGGCAGTGATGGAAATAGAACCCAGAATTCATGTCCACTAGTTCTGAGGTTATGAACTAACTGAAGGACAAGCCAGAAAGTTTGCACTGCAGCAGAAACAGATCTGACTGCTAGCTAAGGTCCCAGAAATTAGAGAATTTAGCCTGTATGGACTTACCACAAATTGAGCCAGCAGCTACTAGAAGCCCTGCCCAGGAGTAACCTCTTCTGTAAAAGGCATCTGCTAAGGCAGAGTCAGGGTCCAGGGTGTGCCAGGGTACCATTAGTGTCAGCACCATGGACACGAGGATATAGGATCCTGTGGCTAGGCCCAAGGAGAAGGCTATTGCTCTGGGGACAGCCTTTTGGGGATTTCTGGCTTCTTCACTGGAGGCTGCTATGACATCAAAGCCAACAAAGGCATAGAAACAGGTGGCAGTGCCAGTCATAATGCCTGACAGTCCATATGGGGCAAAGCCACCTTCTTTGACACTCCAGTTCTTAGGCTCTGCAAGAATGAATCCCATAATGAGGATGAACAGGATTACACCCATGCTGATGGCAGAAAACACATGGTTAAGCCAAGAGGACACCTTGGCTCCAAAAGAGATGAAAGCTGTTGCTATCAGCAGGATTCCCGATGCCAAGAAGTCAGGGTAATGAGCCAGGAAAGGCACATGCCATGTGCCCACATGGGTCTCAGTGAAATTCTTTATTTTGTGGTTAAATATAGAGTCCAGATAGCCACTCCATGCCCGTGCCACTGCAGCCCCCCCAATCATGTACTCCAGCAGCACATTCCAGCCAATCAGGAAGGCCCAGATTTCACCCACAGAAATATAGGTGAACATATATGCAGATCCTGTCTTCGGTACCCGGGCACCAAACTCGGCATAGCAAAGGGCTGCCAACAGAGAGGCAAAACCAGCAATTATGAAAGAGACAATGACGGCAGGGCCAGCTATTTCCTTGGCTACTGTGCCTGTGAGCACATACAGACCAGAACCAATCATACCCCCAATGCCCAATAATGTCAGGTCAACAGTAGTCAGGCATCTGTTGAAAGATGTCTCCATCATGTCATCTTCCAATGTCTTCACTCGGTTGAGTTTCTGGCAGAAACGGGCCAGGTCTGCAGACCGAGGCAGCCAACTCGCCATCTTGGGCAGACAAGGTCCTGCCTTCAGGAAGGCCAGCAGAAGGAGGTGGACCTTAGGTCAGAATGTCCCTCAGAAGCTTCCCAGTCAGAGATCTAGGGAGGGGGAGAAAGAAAACATGAACTGGCTCTTCCTCTCCACATATTGCCCGAACATGAACTAGCCCTTCTCCCCAGTATGAGACTCAAACATCATCCAATCCTTCCTCCACAGCCCAAATGCAAGAGAGTCCTTTCTCTAACATATGACACAAACATGAGCCAGTGCTTACTTCTACCTGTGACTTAACACAAACCAGTCCTAGCCCTGGAGGTGGCAAAAGCTCCCATCTCAAGTAGCCTAGAAATAGAAAGCACTACCCAGCTACTAAATATCTAACACCCAACATCATAAGCACTAAGGCTCCTCTCCCAACTCCCAGAGCTTACCAGTAAAGACAAGGGAGGTAGAGAAGCCTAGGAAAGGTTCCCAACAGGCAAACAGCTGGTGAGGGGCAGCCCCAATTTTCCCAGGCCCAGAAACACAGACCTGCTTTGGCTGTCCTTCAAGGGTGCATATCATTTATGGTGCATTTTGTAGTATGTCTATCCAGTGAGTGCTCTGATGATGCAGCCAGGGGATCACAGATCAATGAAAAACAATTATTCGCTAAGCTTGTATACCTGCTCCATTAACACATCAGAAGTCCTTTCCAGCATTCACAGTGGCTTTCATATATATATATACAGAATCCACTTCCAAGGGAGAGGAAGAATTTTTGAAACAGGAATACAGAATATTATAGGGAGAGTTGATTGTGCTGCCTTCAATTACACTTCACTAACACTTTCAAGCATAAGTTCCCATTTTCAGTTCCTTATTATTATTATTTTAACTGAAATTTCTAAAGCTGTTTGGCTCAGACTGAACTTTATTTTTTTAAAAATTAAGAATTGTTCCAGCTGCTTCCAAGAATAAGGTTCTGAAAACTATATTGTTGCCCATATTTTTTTTTCCATCCATTTCATTAAGAAGCTCTAGTCCCTCCAGGTTTTGGATCAGGGTCTTGACATTTGGCAGAGGGGTCATCAAAGGGTTGTGATTTGCCAGCTCCATGAAAATCTGCCCACGTTTGCTAAGGTTAAAAACTGAAGTTCACACAGATTTGAGAGTTAACAGACTTATGCTGTCAAGATTTCATCTGCACAGAGCATGCTCCACACCACACTTCACCAATATGACAACAAGACAGAGCAGGCTCCATTCCAGGACTCCAAAGGGCTTTTCCAATACTTCCTCCTTCCAAACACAAAGAGCCACTGTGGAAACAGAAGCAAGAGGAAATCCCACCGCCCCTGCCCACCCCCACTAAAGAAACCAAACCAAAAACACCAAACAGACTTCTAATTCAAATACAAAGGAATGAAGAACAGAGCAGGAAACATGGACAGGAACTGGCTAGGTTAGAAAAATTTAAGACTGAACTCAGGATTTTAATCTCTCAATTCTCCTGTTGTTACTAAATAGCTGTGCAGTGTCTCATCCTCCCTAAGCAGCGGGCTCACCTCTGACTGCTACCAATTACTTGATTAACTTAGGTGACAGAGGCTTGTACTGTGGATCTAGGCAGAGGTTCCAACCCAGCAACTGACCCACTTTGGGAGTGCATATTGTCTCATATGATAAAAAGTCTGAATTTTTCTTCTGATTAAAAAAACTTATGAATTACATTAAAATATATTACTTTTAAAAACAAAAATAAAACAGTTTCTATCCTGCTGATTTTATGATTGTCTTTCCATTTTTAAAAGCTGTGACTAGCTAAAACAACCTGCACGAGAAATAAGAACTTAGAGAAACCTGGCATTGCCCCCCAAAATGTCACAAGGACACCTGACCAATTTGGTATTAAGGAAAGTTGTGCTAGGTCAGGTTGTGCACAAGTCAGGAAAGTTGAAAATGTCAAATGGTGCAAAAAGATGGTGCAGGGGACACAGAATGAGCTTGATGGACAAATTAAACCTTCTCCTGTGTGTAAATAGAAGATGTATCAAACTTCTGGTTCAAACCTGGCTGCAAAGATGGGGAAAAGGTATGTTCTCCTTTGGGATTAAAGAGGAGGCCTGGGCCTAAAAGTAAAAGTTAGAGCATTCTGGGGCTTCTACTTTATGGCTGCTACCTATAAAGTTGTCCGGCAGCCCAAAGACCTTAGCAAACCAACCTTGCTTCAGCACCCTTCTTCCACCATGGCTCTATGATGGGATCTCAGTTTGTGACCACATATTCCCTTTGCCAGGGAAATTCCCACACCTGTTCCACCTCCTTTAATGCCACAGATGCAGTGTTAAGGGGTGACACACAGCCCAGAACTGGAACTCTGGCTTGCAGGACGAGGAACTCTAGTAAGGGTGGCCAACCTGCAGTATAAGTGCCACAAGTGGTGCAGGCATCGTCTGTATATGGCATGTGGCAGCTCAGGAAGGGGACAGGCAGCACAGCAGCAAATAGGACAGGAATCAGAAAGCAAAGCAAAGAAATCAGGGAAGAAACACAAAATAGAAAGCAGAAAGAAATGCAGCAGAACAGGCAGAGGAAAGGGATTGGAGTACTACTCCAGGAAAGCACAGAGCTAATTTGTGGCATGGCTGCCAAAAAGATTGGCTCCCACTGCTTCCAGTCTCTTAACTCTCCATGAGGCATGAGAGGCTAAAGGTCACAAAGACCAGTTGCTGTGCTAGTGATACAGGGGGACACTGCTTTTATCAGATATTTTAATATGTGGCAGGAATTTTTTTCAGTTAACAGTAAATTAAAAATGCAGTTTCAGCCAACTCCCAAATGTTTGTAAATTTGATCCAGATTCATTGTACAGTTTGGGGATGGGGGTGCAGGTTTATGCAAAGTAGGTTTCTTTATGCAGTAGCTTAAAGCTCTCACCCAATGTAGTAGATCTATGCTCAATTTCCTCCAAGGAAATTTCCTATCTTCCTTAGCCCCTTGGCTATACTTGAGCTGGAACTTGGAGACCCTCCATCTCTCCTGTGGGAGCTGTTCCATTTCATACAAATAATTCATCATTCACTGGAGTAGGGAATGGAAACAGGATATGCCATTACTCAAGTGACTGTCTTAACTGTCAGGCAAAAGGGGCATTCTTTCTCAGTCTCAAACTCTAGTTCTGTTGAAGTAGGATAGCTCTAACCTATGGACTAAGAGATGAGAGAAATATTTTAAATTCAGTTTAGCCACCCCTGTCAGAAGTGGGCAGAAGTGCATGGGCTCATCTGACTGGGGGTGTGAACAGCCCTAAACAAATTCAGCAAGGTAGATGATCAGCCAAACCTCATATAAATACTTCTCTGCATCCAAGAATCTAGTTTGGTTACTTGCCTACCAGTGTGGTAGGAGCAG
>NW_005842289.1:1691932-1697057 GCF_000455745.1 Alligator sinensis
TATCACCTCTGGGCAGGCCAAGAGAAGCGGGACCTAGTTTACTGCTCTATACTTTGTTGCCCCTGCTCCTGCAGCAAGCCTGCCCATGCATAACAGAGTTTTCAAGATCTCCCTCACTGTTGACTATAGTTGTTGCTTGGCAGTGCCCCCTCTTAGCCCTGTGGTTATTAACTGTATTTCACTACCTGCTTGGTTGATAGGGGCACTGCATCCACCATGTAATAGCTGCAGTCCCTTCTCTGTGGGTAGTGTGCTGTCCCCGTAGGGAGCCATACATCTTATTGAGTTTTATAACTTTAGAGAAATGTCCTTCAGCCTTAGTCATAAGAACATAAGCAGATCCACAGTGACTGAGATCAATGGTCCATTTAGCCCAGTATCCTGTCTCTAACAGTGGCAGGAATAGATGCTTCAGAGCAGTGCTGCTCAAAGTATGGCCCACAATCTGGATCTGGCCTTCACAGCTCAATCATTTGGCCCATGGGGCCCCCCATGGGACTGGAAATTTGGCAGCAGGGGAGTGGTAGATGCATTAATTGCTGTGGCTCAGGGAGCCCCATGGCAATTAACACTACCACTGCTCCCTCAATGCTAAATTTTTGGACCTGAGGGAAGCGCCCCCAGGCCAAGTGACATAACTCCACATGCCAGATCAGGGCAGCATGAAGGGGTGATTTGCAGACCAGATCCAACCCACAAACTAGGCTTTGCACACTAAATTCAGCCCATAGTCTGGCTGGGCCCCACTCAACCAGCCCATGCAGCAGAAAGGTTGAGCACCACTGCTGTAGAGGAAGACTACATGAATAGATCATATCTAGACTCCCCAGTTGTACACTTCTTGGAATCCACTATCATTGGTTTAGGGATCTCAGATGATACATCCCTGACTATTCTGTTTAACAACTATGAATGGACCCATCATCCATGAATTTGCCTAATCCCTTTGTGAGCCTGGATACTATCTGCCTCTATAAGCTTTGGTAGCAATAAGCTCAGTATGCACGAGAGGTGCACGGATATAAAGATTGCATAGCTGATCGGTGCTGATAAAAGGAAAATTAACATTATCTGCTATTGGCTTTTTTTGGCTTGTATAGCTGATAATGTCTCTGATAAATATAATGTGCCTTCTGGCCAGGGCCCCTGGACGCCACATGCATACGTGCAGCTGCCATGCACGTGGCCAGGAGTGCAGCCAGGCAGTATGGAGAGCAGCGCCCTGCAGGTAAGTCTGTGGAGGGGAAGGGGCTTGGGGGAGGCAGACTGGGGCCCCTGCAGTAAAGGAGGGAGTGGGGCAGGGGTAAGGGCAGGGGGTGCTGCCCAGACAGGGCAGTGAATGGGACCCTGGGGCTGGAAGTGGAATTGAACTGTGGACAGCTCATCCAGAGGGCATAGGAGGTTGTGGCGGGGGGGAGCTCTCCAGCACTGCATGCACCCCTGGGGGAGGCATAGCGGGGCATGTGCCCCTCTGGATTTGTGCGCAGGGTGGAGACAGGCTGCCCTCTGTGAGCTTGAGGCCAGGGGCAGTGTCAACCTCTTCCTGGTGGGAGGCTAGGCCAGGGCTTGGTTCAGAGTGTGTGAGAGCAGAGCAGGCTCAGCTGTGGGGTGCAGGTGGGCGGCGGTGGTGGTGGTGCTTGGAGGGGTGGCTACGGGGAAGCGGGGTGGGGAGGCTAACTTGAATTTTGGAGTGGCTATAGCCGAGGGAAAGGCCACAATGCAGAATGCCCCGAGCAGGGGTGGTGCTAAGGGAGGGCTTGCAGGGACTACAGCCACCCCAAAATTTGCCTTAGCCCCCTCACACCCACCTCTCTCAGCCCACCCCACACATCAGAGCCCATCCGGCTCCCACCCATTCTGAACCCAGCCCCAGCCCAGCCCCGCCACTTAAGAAAAGGATGGCGCCGCCCCTGGCCCTGAGACTACAGCGGGCAGCCTGCCTCCACCCTGAACACAACTACAGGGGGACACATGTGGCCTCATGCTTTCCATAGTGATGCACACAATGGCAGGGAGCTGCCCCTTTCCCCCACTGGACAAACTGCCCATAGCTCTGTCCTGCTCCTGGCCTTCGGGTCCCATTTATTCCTCTGGCTGGGGCTGTCCCCAGTCCCTGTCCCACTCCCTCCCTCACAGTAGGGGGCCTCAATCTGTGCCTCCCCATGCCTCTTCCCTCCCCTCCCCTTCACAGGCTTACCTGCAGGGCACTGCTCTCTATGCTGCCTGGCTGCATTCCTGTAAATCAGTTATCAGATTGGTATCAGCCAAGATGGCTGGTTAATAAATGACGATCGGTATCAGCTAAGAAATCTTTATCAGTGCACCCCTAGTATGCACTGTATAAAAAAAATAAAAATCATTTTCTTGTATGTTTTAAACCTGATTCCTGCTCATTTCAATAGGTGTCCCTTAGTTCTACAATTCTGGGACTTGATGAATAGCAATTCCCTACTCACTTGGCCCACACTCTTCATGGCTTTATAAACCCTCAGCCTTCTCCATCCCAAACTGAAGAGTCCTACCTTTTTAGTCTCTCCTGTTATGGCTGCTGCTCCATACCCCTAATCATTTTTGCTGCTGTTCTCTGTACCTTTTCTAACTCTACTACATCTTGAGATGTGGACACCAAACCTGTATGAAGTATTCAAGATGAATTGCTATAGTGGAATGATGTGGTTTTGTTTTGTTTTCAATTTCCTTCTTAGCGATGCCCAATGATTTTCTTTTTTGGTTGCTGTTCCACACTGATTTGATGCTTTTACAGAATTAACGACAGTGACTCCAAGGTCAATTTTCTGAGTCATAGCAGTTAGTTCAGAGCCCAGAATTGTGTATGTATAGTTGAGGCTATTTTTCCCTGTGTGCATTACTTTGCACTTGTCAACAATGAAGTTCATCTTTCACTTTTTTGCCCACTCACTCAGCTTAGCAAGATCTTTCTGCAGTTCCTTTCTGTCAGTTTAAGCTTTTACTAATTTGGTATCATCTGCAAACTTGGAAATTTTTCTGTGCACCTTTACTTCTAGCTTATTGATGAAAATGTTGAAATGGGGAAATCCAGGATCAGAACAGAGTCCTGTAAGATCCCAATTACTGACCTTTCTCCATCCTGAAAAGCGACATTTAGCTACACCCTTTGCTTCCTATCTTTTAACCAACCCTCAGTCCATCAAAGAATCTTCTTTCCAATCCTGTGGCAACTTAGTTTTCTTAAAAGCTTTTGGAAAGGAACCTTGTTGAAAGCTTTTTGAAAATCCAAATATATTACATCAACTGTATTTCCCCTGACCACATGCTTGTTAACAGTCCTCAAAGAACTCCAGCAGATTGATGAAGCAGAATTTCCTTTTATAAAAACCATGCGGACTCTTCCTCAACAAATCATATTTGTTCATGAGATTGCTGATTTTATTCTTTAATATAGGTTCTACTGACTTGCTAGGGATTGAGTGAGATGCACTGGTCTGTAGTTCCAGGATCACTTCTGGAACTTTTTTTTTTGAAGGGTGTTATATTGGCAACTTACTGGTCCTCTGGCACAGAGGCCATTTGTAATGATAGGTTACATACCACTGGCAATAGTTCTGCAATTTCACATTTCAGTTGCTTTTGAACTCTTGGATAAATACCATCCTGGTGACTTATTCATGTTTAATCTATCTATTTGTTCTAAAACATCCTTCTGTTACTTCAATTTGATCCAACTCTTCAGATGCATCTGCTAGGAAGAGTTGACCTGGTGTGGGAATCTCAGCAATATCTTCTGCTATAAAACCGGATGTAAAGAATTTACTTAGCTTCTCTGTTACGCGCTTATCATCCCCAAGTGCACCTTTTACACCTTGATCATCTAATGGTCCCACCAATTCTCTAGCTGGCTTCCTGCTCCTGATGTATTTTTTAAAGGTTTTATTATTAAGTTTGGCATCCTTTGCAAGATGCTCCTCAAATTCTTTTTTTGCCTTGCCTTATTTCATTTTACATTTGACCTACCAGAGTTTGTGTACCTTCCCAGTTCTCTCATTTGGGTATGTCTTCCATTTTTGAATAATGCCTTTTTGCCTTGCATACAGTAGAACTAAAGGTGCCATATTCAACCCTAGCTGCTAACCTAATCCCCAGTCCCTCTTTCCAATGAAGGCCCACTTACCTGGAGACCGTGATCTTCAAGGACCAATTTTCATGTTCCCAATGGTATCTCCAAACTACCTGTGCTATAGGAACTCCAAAGGTCTTTGGTCTTCCCCATCCTTACTACCCCTGTCCCAGCTTGCAGGCCTTAGCACCTCCCAGATACACTTATCCTGGCTTTTACAATCCCTGGATCTTCTCTGTCCCTGTATACGCAAATCCTGAACTTCTCTCTTCACCCTGTCTTTCCTCCCAGTTTGCCCAGACGTCATCTCCTAACAATCTTTTTTGTCTATTGCCCCGACCTTCAGGACCTTTAATTCCAGCCTCCCGATCTCCCTGGTCTCAATACCATCACCTCCCCACCCCCTTGCCTCATATATTCAGTAACACCCTCTTCCAGGTAGCTCCAAACCGCGCCATCCCTCTGAACCCTGCTTTCCCAATTTCCTGGAGGCTGCAGTGCTCACTCCCCAGATGCCACTGCACCCTGCTTTTTCAGTCCTCCTTGAGGGTAGAAAAATGGCTTCCCTTTGACCCCCCACTCCACCAAGCCCTCCAGAGTAGCCAGCTGCTTTTCTTTCCTTCCTGGTTAAAATGCCAGGCTGTGGTGTGCTCACTACTCTCAGCTCCTCCAGAAATAAGAGCTCCAGGGGAAAGATGGTAGTCTACCTCTAGCCCAGGGACCTCACCTGTCCGGGCTCAGAAAAACAGCCTAATTAAGAGCTCTACACAGCCACTGGTACCCTTGGCGCAGAGATGGGCCGGCTGCCCGCGCAGGCGTGGCCCTGCCAGGTCCCGGCCCCGGCCCCGGCCATCCCCGCCTGCACCGACCCCTGACCGGGCACAGCTGCTCCGCTCCTCTCCTCTCCGCCCCGACCCGACCCTCCAGCTCGGCAAGGGAGACGCTGTCTTTCCCCTGCCGCCTCCTGCACGTCCCGCAGGGCCGCAAACCATTTCCTCCCCCGTGCTCCGGCTGCGGCTCGGGCGCTGC
>NW_005842289.1:1697201-1702904 GCF_000455745.1 Alligator sinensis
GGCGCGCAGCCAGCGGCAGGATGCGCCACAGCGCCCTGCCCGCGAGGATGCTCTGCTCATGCGCAGACCAGCCCGGCCTCCGCCACCCGAGGGACAGTCGGCCTCCGCCCCGGCCCCGGGTGGGGGGTGGGACGTGTTGAACGGGCAGGTGGGCACAGCATGGCCGCGAGGCGCCATCTCCCCACAAATGCCCGGCAGGCCCCGGGCAACTATCCAGACAGAAATCTTTCTTGCAAGAGCATGGTGCAGGTTTCCAGGGTCAACTCCTCCCTGGAGCACCTGGATTATGGGCTTGCCATAGGATGCAGGCTTCCACTGAAGTCTTGTAGTAGGGCCATGGCTACGATGCCATGGTCGATGCGCCCATCATGGGAATGCTTGGAGCCCAGCAACGAGAGTGTCCTGCGTGCCTGCCGTGTCTCCTGTGGCTATGCCAAGCTGATACACTGCCTCATGGTGTCCGACCCCATCTGCTGGTCCCATGACATCTACGTTGAGCACATCACAGGCCACTGCCAGTACACCAACCCCACCAGACCGACCGCCTGAACCCCGCTCTGCACCTGATGGACTCCAAGAGGGATCTCCAATGATGGACCACTCCACTCCACCCGGAGAGGACCCCCGTGATAAGACACTATAGACGAGAAACTTTCTCAACCTACCCCCTCCACCATCATGAACCATTGCACGGGTTTGTGTCTATCTTTTTTCTTTCTCAGTGTTGCCAAGTGTGGGGCAGCAGACAGCTTTACAATGGCTGGCAGATGGGGTGAAAATCTGAACCCTCATTTCATGAGGGTCAAATGAAGATCTTCCAAAACAGCGTGTCTTCTGTAGCTCAGAACATGTCCTGAAAAGCGTTCGCAGTTACAGGGGGCAGCTGCACTTCTGTCTGCACCCTTAGGAAAGTAGGGCTGGAAGGGACATCCAGCGGTTGTCTCATGAATCCAACCTGCTGCCTGAGACAGTATCATCCCTATCCAAACCATCCTATACAAAGTATAATCTAAACTCTACATAAGACTACTCTCAGCAGTGACACTAACACCCTACTTAACCTGCCACAGGGGAACCACAGCAGTCAACCTCTAGCTTCCATGAAATGTCAATATGCTCAAGAGATCCCAGTAGAGCGCAACACCCCCTGCTACAGAGAAAGGCAACCCTCCCCCCACCGCCCCCCAACCTGAGGGGGTGGAACAACAATTAGAAAAGTCCAGAAGCATGGGAAATACCCGTAGCAAAACAGGCATAGCTAAGCCTAGATCATCCCCAACCATTTGCTGTCCAACCTTTCCTTGAACACTGCCCTTGATGCAGAGTCCACAACTTCCCTAGGGAGTCTATTCCATTGCCTCACTATACTAACACTGATGTTTTTCTGGATATCCAATCTAAACTTACCTGACTACAATGTCAAGTCAATGGTCCATGGCTCCTGCTCTGCAGCAAGAGAGAAAAGATGCTTTTCTTCTTTATGGCAGCTATTTGAACACTATCGTATCTGCTCTTGAATGTCTTTTCCACATGCTGAACATGCGTAGTTTCTTCAGCCTCTCATGACTTGCTTTCAAGCCCTTGATCACTGGTGTTGTCCACCTCTGGAACCCTTTAACTTCTCTGCAATCTTTTGAAAATGTTAAGCCCAGCGGCACTGTAACCTCCCATGTTTTGCACCTACTGCTTCTGTTGATGCAGCCTAAAACTGCATTTGCTTTTTGTGTGGCTGCATCACACTACAAACTTGTATTGACTCTGTGTGATCAACCAAGACTCTCAAGCCCTTTTCCATAATTCAGCAGGTGTCCCCCATTTTATATTTGTGCTTTTGATTATTGATATTGATTATTCCTCCTGAGGTGGAATAACCTTGCATTTGTTCACACTGAACTTCATTCTGTTAGTTCCAGGCCAACTTTCCAATCTGTCGAGATCCTTCTGAACTGTGCTCCTGTCCTCCAATGTGTTCGCAATCCTTCCGTTTCATGTCATCTGCAAACTTGCTCAAGAGACTTTTAGTGCCATTATCTCAATTGTTAATAAACTCATTGAACAGCACCAAGCCCAGGACTGACCCCTGTGGGACTCCACACAAAATGTCCATGCATATTGAACCAGTTATCTGTTTACCTTATAGTAGTTTTATCCAGCCCACATTTCTCCAATTTGTTTATGAGAAGGTCATGCAGGTCTTTCCTCGCTGAAGTCTAGATACACCATAATCACTGCATTCCCTTCATCCACCCAAGCAGTTACTTTGTCAAAGTTGATCAAGTTTGTCTGACACAATGTTTTTCATAAATCCATGCTGGCTACTTGTGATCAGCCTGTCTTCCTCTGGATGTTTGCAAATGGACTTCCTTACGATATACTCCAGTAACTCCCCAGGTATTGAAATGAGGCTAACCAGACTGTAGTTCTCTGGATCTTCTTTTGCCTTTTTTAAAGAGGGGCACTACACTGGCCCTTTTCCAGTACTCTGGTACCTGGTTTGTCTTCAGGAAGATCATTGCCAAGGGCTCTGAGATCTCCTCTGTCAGTTCCTTCAGTACCCTAGGATGAAGTTCATCCAATCCTGCTAACTTAAATTCGTTCAAACCCAACAACATTTGTTATAATTTTCCATATATAGAATCTAATTATGGGAGGATCATCTTAAATTCAGCCCACCCCTCACCGCTGCAACATGGGGAACAGTGGTAGGACAGGTCAAGCAGCAGGGAAGTCAAGTGGTCTGATCCCTGCCTCTTGCCCTCCCCCTCATCATTTGCTGACCCTCCCCCTCCCTGTTGGCTGCCCCTGTAAGTGCCTATGCATCTTGAACCTGACCACCCATGGCATCTGTAGCCCCTGCCCCCACTCACCCCCTTCCCAAAGCTCTTGGACTCTTATTTCTTTCTACTTTTGCAGTTGATTTTTTTATAGGAACCCTAAGTACCTTCAGAGGAAGATGAACTCTTGACCCTCAACCATCATTCTTTGCTGCTGTTTTCTGAGGCCTTTACCTTAGCACTGGTGTCCTGGTAGGAGTAACAGGATGCAGTTCTTCAAGGTAAGCAGCTTTGGAATTTCTCTGAAATGTTAAATTTCAATAATGCTAAAACTTGGAAAAACATTAACTGTTAGCCATCAGGTTAGGAGGGCAAAGCCACAGATGCAGGGACAATTTCTCAGTCACTTGAAGGACTGCAAGAGCAAAAGGTTGTAAAAATCCACACCAAGAGCCAGGTATAGAAACATAGGTGAACTTTTATTTGTTATGCAATCTGAACCTGGCACTGAAGTAGCATAGAGTGAAGTAAACCAACCACAATATTCATGTGCAGTGCCAAGATGGTGTTCCCAATATGTGGCCCCTGTCACCATTTTGAAACATAGGATGCTGAATATGTAAGCCACTCTGATTAAAACACCCTCTTCCCAGTCCCCGGAGCATGTGTATAGGTGTCCAAAGGTTCCCTCATGAAACTGCACCTCTAATGTCAATAGCACTATGCAGGCCTGCCTTTTTCTTTAAGAAACAACACTCAAAATAAAGAGGCTGCTTTGGAAAGGGAAAGTGTGCTCCAGCTTGCTTTAAAAAGGTTATTTCTGTCTTAACACATACAAAAGTCTTGATTCATAGCTTTCTAATTGTGTACCAAGATGAGACTAGAAAGGCCATGCTCAGCCTCCACAGCAAAGTAAAGCCATCCAATTACAGTAAAAGCTCTGTTATCCGGCATCCCCTGGGAATGGGGGATGCCAGATAACAAAATATGCTGGTTAATTGAGCGGCCCCGGCTGCAGCTTCTCTTGCCGCATCTGGGGTGTCCCTCTGCCCCTCCTGTGGCATCACCACCCCTCCCGCAGGCCCTGTGGGCCCCGTGGGACAGGGAGGTGGGCCCCGCACAACCCCACACAGCCTGTTATGTCCCTGGCCCGTGGGGGCTCATCAGTGCAGGCTGCTTTGCCCTGGACCATGGGGGCCCGGAGAAACCGGAAGTGCCACGGTGGGCACTTCCGGTTTCACTTTCCTTACAAGCTGGTATGCTCTATTAACAGAGCATACCAGCTTGTAAGGTGCCGGTTACCAGAGTGTTTACTGTACCTGTTTTTGATATCAGCAGCTATTCAATCCTTTCTTGTTATTTATGGTCCTTTATCAGAAACCCATGCCCTCTGAGAACACAAGGAAAGAGATCTGTACTTTGAGACTGAGTAGGAGATATTATTTGGAATCCAAGATGACCCACAGATGGTTTCCAAAATGTCACTTAAACATTGCATCTATTATCCGGTTTTCCAAAAGGAGATGTTACTGACATGTTCCAAGTACCCAGAGTTACTTCCTTCAGACCTTTTGCTACATTTTATACAACATTCAAGAGGTAATGACTTCAGAAGAGACATTAGAAAACATATGTTATTCAAGGACCACAAGACCTTAATCACTTATTAAAACTGAGAATGGAGGTAAGTGAAATTTTTTTCAACAGCTGTAATTGAGATGCGTAGTAAACAGTAGAAATCATTACAAACACCTTACTCCAACTGTCCCTCGGTACTTTGGAGTCCTCCAACTCCCAGTAAAAAGGGACCATCTTTTCCAGACTTGGTGGAAAGTGGCTTCTTTATCTTGCTTTTTTATAGCAAATGCATTTAGTACTCTATGCATTAGCAAGAAGTCAGACATTCTGGAAAACTGCAGCTGGGTCCATTCAGGAGAATGCTTTCTCTGGCTGTGTTTCCTTTTGCTGCAACTTCCGAATTAGTTCTAGTAAGTTCATTTGTAAAGTCAGCTCCTGTAATGGAAGAAATGACACTTCAGGAACAAGAAAAGCTAATACTTCTCTGCCAGAGGCTGCAGGAAAGATGTAGAGGATACTGTAGAGGGTATTCCACAAAGTAGATAGAGTCACACTATTGACATCAACCCTCCACCCCATCCCCCAAATAAAATGCCCCTTCAAACACTAGACGTATGCAGAACTAAAGCTTGAGGTTAATACCTTTTTACCTAATGTAGGATGTAAACACTGCAAAATATCTGAAATGAGAGGATGATCTGCAGAAAGGTACAAGAGCTATAAGATATGATACCCTTTATGGAGGTTCTCTCCTTTTTCATAGCTTGTCATAAAGCACACAGGCCCGTCAGTTCTGCAACCTTTTCACTAGGGCACTGGAGCAATAGCTTTCCACTAAAAATGTAAAAAGCATATTAAAGTGCTCCTCCCTGGGCGTGTCTACATGTGCACATGCTTACTTCGCAGTAAACCTCCCTAATCTCAAGTAAACGTGTTACCTGCAAATACAAATAGCAAATTTACTCTGAAGTAGTAATAGTGCCATAGCACTCGTGTACACGCCTGATTGAAAAATCTGCTCCCAGTCAGCCATCTACCAAGAGATGGGAAATTGCTCCCTGCCCCTGGGAGCTGCCGGCTGCCCAGGCAGGCTCCACCACAGAAGCCTGGGCAGGGACTATGTTCCCCTGCCATGGAAACAGGGAGCTCTAAGCCCCCTGCTCCCAAGCCATGATTGGGGAGTGGGGGCTGGGAGATGCTTATTTTCCCAGCACCAGCTCCATGATCAAGGGGCAGGTGCTGGGAGATAAGGGTGTCTAAGCCTGAGCTCTGTGGTCAGTGGGCTCAGGCTGAGAGATAAGTGGCCCCATGGCGCAGAGCCAGTGCTGGGAGCTCCCTGCTGGTGGGGGCT
>NW_005842289.1:1704897-1708814 GCF_000455745.1 Alligator sinensis
GATGGGAATTTGCCCCCTGCCCCTGGGAGCTGCCGGCTGCCCAGGCAGGCTCCACCACAGAAGCCTGGGCAGGGACTATGTTCCCCTGCCATGGAAACAGGGAGCTCTAAGCCCCCTGCTCCCAAGCCATGATTGGGGAGTGGGGGCTGGGAGATGCTTATTTTCCCAGCACCAGCTCCATGATCAAGGGGCAGGTGCTGGGAGATAAGGGTGTCTAAGCCTGAGCTCTGTGGTCAGTGGGCTCAGGCTGGGAGATAAGTGGCCCCATGGCGCAGAGCCAGTGCTGGGAGCTCCCTGCTAATAAGCTCCCCAGCCCCTGCCCTGTATACCTGGGTGGGGAAAATGTACCTCTACCCCAGCAGTCAGTAGGAGGCTTCCAACTCCTGCTCCCCAATCGTGGAATGGGGGTTGGGAGCTCCCTGCATGGGGACAGTTCCCCACCCACCCTGGAGCTGTTTGGGACCTTCCCCTGACTGGGACAGTTCCTAGCCATCCCCAGGCTATGCAGGGAAGCATATGCAGCCTGGAGGTGGCTAGGGATTGTCCTGTTTCAGGCAGTCCCTGGACAGCTCTGGGCTCCACAAGCAGACTTCTTCATGCAGCCTGGGGCTACCCAGCAACTGTCCCAGTTAGGGGCAGGTCCCAGCCCCATGCCCTGATTGGGTGAGCGAGGCATGGGGCTTGGAAAGAGAAGCAGGGGTGGAGTAGGTCCCAGCCTCCTGCTCTGATTTGGTAGTGGGCCAGCTAGCAGTGAGCTAGCTGCCCCAATCACAGATCACAGATTGGGGCAGGGGGCTGGGACCTGCCCCTCCCCTGAAGCTCTTTCCAAGCCCCATGCCCCTGATTGGGAAGCTAGGGTCTGAAGCTCCCCCCAGTAGTGTCAGGGGCCCATTGCAGGGTTGCAGGGAACTGGGTGGAAATCTTCTCCCTAATCCCTGCATGTGTAGATGCTGGCCCAAAAACTCTTACTCCAGAGTAGCTTACATCAGAGTAATTTTGGGCTTCTTTAAATGCATGTGGAGACGCACGCACTACTTCTCTGAGCATCTCACCCTCATAGTTCTCAAAAAGCAGCTCCAATGCATTTATCTTACTCCAAAAGAGAAGAAAAACTAAGACAAAAAGCTGGAGCAGGCACTGAGGGTTTGATACTGGTTATATAGTGCTACTTGTTAAATGCACCTGTGTGTGGTACACACAATTATTTCACCATTCCGATGTGAAGTGTTCCCTGTAAATATCTGAAAATCTGTCATTATCCTCATTCAAATGATCCTGTTCCCTGAGTTTTACAAAAAAAAACCCTTAGGTTAAGCAGCTGTTTCACTATGACCTCTACTTATCCTTACCAAATAGAGAAAACAGTTTGACAGAAATTAAGTATTTACCCATTTTAAACATGAGGGATAAAAACAGGAAACTTAAGTGACTTGCCCAAGATAACAGAATAAAGAATGAACTGGAAACCAGAAAACAGCCTATATTTGGGTGCCTTTTCACCTTAAGTTATCCTTTCTCTCTGCAGCTTAGATTTCAAGTTTATAAATGCAAGCTGAAAAAAAAAGTTTAGATTATTTTTAGTGCTCATACTCGGACAGGCTAAGGAGTCATGGGGCTGAAAGGAAATCTTGTGACAGAGACTTCTTGTTCAAAATGTGCTCTATATCAGGTAGTCTTTGCTCACTCTCTAGTAACTGGCTTCTGCAAGAAATTTTTTAACCTAATATTTCTAGCTGACAGACTTGAGCATCAGTTCACGCAGCAAAGGAAGGATCATACTTCCAGTACAACTGTTCAAAGTTCAAATTCTGTGCCATATGGGCTGGGGAGAAGGTGGGAAATGAAGAAAACTTCTGGCATTTTAGTTTTCCGTTTTTTGTTTTTTTTTATCTGTCAACTGTTAAAAGTATTGACAGATCTTGAATCTCCTTCTCCTTTTACAGACCTGAGGGTTTGTGGTGATATAAAATCCAGACACTCCAGCTTTCTCCAGGGTGCTCTGCTGGTCAACTACTTTCTGGTCTAGTTCCAAGACTATTTTCTCATCCATCATTCGCTGTTCATCTCGAATTCGCTGCTCCACAGTCTAAGAGGGAAAATTTTGATATTATTTTTTCTCCAATTATCTTCTCATTGGATTTTCTTTAACTCAAAAATAAAGACACAAATTAATTTAATCCCTGAGACTGTAAGAAGGACCAGGAAATAATCTGTATTCCTTAAGAATCTCTTAGTCCCTGCATTGTTGAAGGGTCTAAAAATAAGCTAGGGAGAGTTACGACAAGTTTAGAAAATCATCATTACCAAGGATCCTGGTTTTTTCTCTGTTAAAAAAAATCCAAAATCCTTTGATAAAAATCCCCAAATACCTGTATTTTGGCATTTTTGTTTTTTTTTTATCATGGAAAATCAGAGCTCCTCTTGCCCTCTTCACTCAACAGAATCTGGGTCCAGCTGCAGCTGTCCCTCTGTTGTTTTGTGGTGCAGAGCAGCTCTGATATGCCACCACCCTTCACTCCCGACCTGCAGCTCCCCATCCCTCCCAGTGCCCCTCACTCCCAACCAGCAAACCCCTGGCCCTGCTGGTGCCCCTCATTCCTAACCCAGTCCCCTATGCCCCCCAGCCCTGCTGATGCCTCCCACTCTCAACCCACTGCCCCCTGCCACCCAGTGTGAGGGGAAGGCCCTAGCCCTAGTGTATGGGGAAGGGGATGGTGTGTGGGGCAGGGTGTGTGTGTGGGGGGCAGGCGGGTGTGGGCATAGGTGCCCCCTGCCCAGTTGACAGCAGCAGAGGGGCACAACTCCATGCTGCCACCATGGTAGTGCCTTAACTTGGCAGCCATGGGACTGCGGCCCCTCTGAGGGCACCTGAAGCTAGGAGACCACAATCTCGCAGCTGCAGGGTACCCTACACACCCCTAGGGATTGGGGGAACACAACAGTGCCCCATGGCTGCTAGGACCTAGCGTCCACGCCTCCCAAGCACTACTGGGGCCGAGAGTCCCAAAGCTGATGGGACTCTCCATCTCAGTTGTGTAAGAGGCATAGCTGGGGCCAGGAGTCCTGTCAGCTGTAGGACTCAGGGTCCTGGCAGCCACAGGGCACTGCTGCAATCTCCCAGCCCCAGGTGGCATAGAGTGTCCCCGCAGCTGGGAGACTGCAGTGGCTATGATCTCCCAGCTCCAAGGTGCATTGTTCGCCTCAGCGACTGGTCTCCCAGCCACAGGGGCACTACCTACATGCGCAAATTAAAGGTGGAGAGAAACCAGCTATAAAGTAATTACACATTTTCCTAAAATAACTTTATAGCTAGTTGGATCTTTTTAAGGCATCATAGTTAATTTGTATGTGTAGCCAGTCTAAATTTATTGTGCAATTAACCTGACAATTGTGTATACTGTGTAGAGGGGGCCATATGGTCGGAAATATTACCCAGCAAGATGTTGCCAAAACAATGCTATCTAGGAAATGGTAACAAGGACCTTTACGTCTCCTAATATTTAGCAAAATCTACTTCAGTTCTTGGGAGGAAGAGATGCATTATCCCCATTTCTCAGATAAGGAAGTAAAGGAACAGATGACAGATGTGTGGTTTGGAGCAGAGGTTCTCAAACTGTGGTATGGGTACCCGTGGGAGTATACAAGACATCTCTGGCAGGGTATGCTGGAGGAATTGTGTAATGGCAGATTTAATTTTCATTATAAAAATAATAATTGGCATTTAAATATAAAACATATGCTGGTAGGGGTACGCAGGCAGCTGGTAAATCTAGAAGGGGGTATGCAATAAGAAAAAGTTTGGGAACTGCTGGTGTACAGGTTTCAGCTTCCGACTGTGCTAGGACTAGAACTAGTTCTGCCACCAATGTGTTGAGTGTGAGGGTGAGGGAAAAAAACCATAACTTCTGCCTCTTTCC
>NW_005842289.1:1708824-1713291 GCF_000455745.1 Alligator sinensis
ATGTAACAAAGGAAAATATTTAATAGGATTTTGGACAATAGGCTGGTGTTCTGGTTAAGAGACCTGCCATCAGACACAGGGCCTATTTAACAAAGACTGGGAAAAGCATCTTTGGGCATCATATGGCTAACCTTGTGAAAAGTTCTACAAGGGAGAGCAAAAGAAAACTCTTCAGTCATGGTGCATTCAATAGAGGGATGAGGGGCAAGAAAAGAAACCCAATTCTGAAGAAGGCTTGGTGGGAGAAAAAGTTAGTAAGGCTGGCTGCAGAATATTTATGATGCATATATACAAAACATAAGTATGGGGAACAAGCAAGATTAAATGAAAGTCATAGCATGTAAAGGAAAATATAACTTAATATTACCGAAATTTGGAATAGCTCCCATGACTGGAATATCAACATTGAAGGGTATTCATTATTTCAGAAGGATAGTTTTGGGGGAAAAAAGAGGTGGTACTGCACTAAATCAAAATGCATGTTCAAGTTTCAGGTCCAAGAGAAAGAAATCAGCAAATCAAGGTGAAGATAAAGAACAACAGGGTAGGGGATATGAAAGGAGGATGTCTGCTGCAGATCACAAATCACTAAATCCTAGTCTTTAAACAAGCACCAAACCTCGCCATCCTCATCACCAGAAGCAAATTTCCTACAGCCCAAAACACACTGAATGGATTCAGACTATGCCATGACAAGAAATGTAAAATGGGGGTCATCATTGACCACAAGATGAATGAACCTGCAATGTGATGCTGCGGCTAGTAAAGCGACTAAAACGCTGGCTTGCATCCATAGATGCTTCTCAAGCAAATCCCGGGACGTCATTCTCCCCTTGTACTCGGCCTTGGTGAGGCCGCAGCTGGAGTACTGTGTCCAGTTTTGGGCTCCACAATTCAAAAAGGATGTGGAGAAGCTTGAGAGAGTCCAGAGAAGAGCCACGCACATGATCAGAGGTCAGGAAAACAGACCTTACGACAACAGGCTGAGAGCTATGGGGCTCTTTAGCCTGAAAAAGCGCAGGCTCGGGGTGATCTGATGGCCACCTATAAGTTTATCAGGGGTGACCATGAGTACCTGGGGGAATGTTTGTTCACCAGAGCACCCCAAGGGATGATGAGTTCGAACGGTTATAAACTACTGCAAGACTGTTTCAGGCTGGACATAAGGAAGAATTTCATTACTGCCCAAGCCCCTAAGGTCTGGAATAACCTGCAGCAGGAGGTGGTTCTAGCACCTACATTGAACACCTTCAAGAGTAAATTGGATGCTTATCTTGCTGGGATCCTATGACCTCAGCTGACTTCCTGCCCTTCGGGCGGGGGGCTGGACTTGATGATCTTCCAAGGTCCCTTCCAGCCCTAATCTCTATGAAATCTATGAAACCTGCCAACAGATCTCCACCACCAACACAATAACGACACCGCACAACAGAACTGTCGACATTCCTGGATCTTGCACCTGCACCTCCAGAGGCGTGTCCACATATGCAGGCACATGGGCTTGCAGCAGCTCAAATAGGAGCGGCACAAATTTGTGCTGGGGATTTGTGCCTCAGCACACGTGCCTGAACATACACTTTGGTGTGGGGCAAGTTGTGCAACTTGGGGCAAACTGACCCTGCCCAGTTCCTTCCAGATCTTAAGCCAGGGGGAGCAGAAGGCTGTGGCCAGCACATGTGCTGGACCCAGCAGTATAAAAACCTGCCCTGGCGAGCAGCTCGGCTACTTGCTCGGGAGTTTCTCAGGCCCAGCCAGTTGACATATGGGGACACTAGCCCCCTGTGCCAGCTGGACTGCTGCAGCAGCCCTGACCTAGAGTGGACCCTGTACCCTCTACCCACTGCAGCAGTCTGGCAGCCCCTACCATTCCCCACCCCCCATCAGTATGCCACTGTGTGCATGGCATTAAAAAGTTATTGCGCAGCATGATTTTTTATTGTGTGTGGCCGCACACGCATGCAGCTTAGAGGTAACACTGGCTACAGCCTATACCCCTAAATCAGGAAGTAACATTGCTACAAGGAAATAACAATATCCAAAAAACGTATGATGGCATTTATGGGAAATTAAGTTCCCAGCACCAGTTGGAAGATTAATGCAACAAAACATAAGATGTCCAGCAAGCTAAACTTAGAGGACAACTTTCTGTTCCAGAAAGTTCAAGATAAAACCAGGCTCCCCATCCCTGCTTCCCCTGCCTACCCCCATCCCCACACTGCTTTTGCTCTCTGCAGTCTTGGGTCCCCGCCTCCCCTTCCCCCGCATCTCCCCTTCCCCTCAAAGTCCCTATTGTCCTGCCTGCCCCACCACCATTCACACCCTTACTTTTGCTCCATACCAGCAGGTTCTGTCCCTGCTTCTGCCTGAGGCACTGAGCATGACCCCAGCAGTGCTGTGGAGCTGGCACTGCTGCTACAGGGATGAGGTGAAGCACGTGCTCCATGTTCCAAGCTGCAGCAAGGACGGAGCCTGTCAGCACAAAACAAAGGTAAGGAGGAGTGTGGCAAAGGGGGAGAGAGGGGGAAAAGCAGCATGGGTGGGAGAGGACTGGGGGCAACAGGGACTTGAGGCTGTGGGGAGAGGGAGTGGCAGAGGGTGCAGATGCAGCAGGGGGGAAAGCAGAAGCTGCAGCTCTGGCCCTGGGCCAGAGTTTGAGCTGCAGCAGCTGCCTGTACCCGCCATCTCGTACTTGATTATAAAACGAGGGGCTTCCCCCCCAGGTGTTAAATGGTGAAAAGAAATCTTGTCTTTTAATCAAGCAAATATCATACAGAGAAGAAGGAAGAAGGGCCAGGCCACATCTTAAATAAAGAAGGCAGCAGTGAGCTTTGACAAATATTAAAGAATTCAAGTCATCAGAATCTGACAAAATTCATCCCAGGGTGCTGAAGCAACTGGCCAAAGAAATCTCAGAGCCACTTGGAACAATATTTATGTCACAGGTAACAGGTGGAGTCCCAAAGGACTGGAGACAGGCTAACATGGTGCCCATCTTTAAAAAAAAGGGAAAAAAGGATGGGGTAAATCAAAATGACTATTCCAACTACAATACATGCTGGTAGTTGCAAACAGTAAGTTAATAGCACAAATTCAACCAAACTGGGCAGATCTTAAAACAGGGACGGGCAACTATTTTGGGTGGAGGGCCCCTTAGCAAGGTTTGATGAGCTTTTGAGGGCCGCAGGGTAGACCCGCCCCTTGACAGTTGCCCCACCTCTTGGTTGCCATCTTGGGACTGGAAGTCCCACCCCTAATCCTTAACCTTTGCCACTGGATGTCCCTCCCTTTGCCCCCCAGAAATACTCCTTTTGGGAGAGGTTGTTGCCATCTTAGAACCAGAAACTACCCCCCAAATCATTCACTAAAAGTCAAATACCTACTATAACATATTTTAATTTTATTACAAAAAATATTTTTGTCATGTTTTGTGGTTGCATACTGTATATAGAGGTGATTGCAAAGTAACTCAATAATAAATTCTTGGTCTTGTACATTGTGTAGGGGGTGTGGTTAGGGGTGTGTATGTGTATGGTGGGGTATGGGGGATTTGTGGTGGGGTTTGTGAGGGCTGTGGCTGTGTGTGAGGGGGCACAGGGTATGTTGGGGTTCTCTATATGTGGGGAGATGTGGGGGCAGGGTGTGGGTGTGTGGCATTCATGGGATGTGAGGGAGGGTGGAGGGGAATGTGCTCAGGGTGCTTGTGCCCAGCATAGATGCTGGTGCCCAGCGGCGTGCGGCTCTGGCTAGTGGTGCACATCACAGTGAGGAGCACAGCCCCCACCCGGCAATCTCTATCGCCGGCATTCCCTGCCACACACATGCAGCCCCTGCACTTGCGCAGCACAGGAGGGAAGCCCCACGCGCTGGAGCCAGCTGCCTTCCCCACCCTCTGCCATGCATGTCTAGGGAGCAGGGAAGGCAGCTGGTTCCAGCACATGAGGCTTCCCCTTCCCATGCCGCGCAAGTGTAGGGGCTGTGTGTGCGTGGCCCGAAGTACTGGCAATAGACTGCCCAGCGGGGGCTGCGCTCCTCGCTGCAATGTGCAACTCTGGCCAGAGCTGGGTGCCAGGCATAAGCGCCCCCATCTGCTGCTGCTGCTACCACCACTTGCCAGCCCACCATGGGGGGAGAGGAGAGGTAGGGTACCCATACCCTCCCTCAGACCCTACCCACCTAAGCTCTGTGCTGCCACCACCCCTGGGTGTGGACTCTGTGCTGCCACCAGCCCCAGCCCCTGCCCCCCATGCTCCCACCCAGCTGAAGCTCTGCTCCCACTCCCACTGCTTCCCTACCTGCTGTCCAGAGCGAGCAGGATGCTGAGGAAGCTGAGCAGATCCCCAAGGCTGCCCAGAAGCTGCCTGCTGGCTGGGCCTTTCTGCCCACAAGGGTGGAAGCAAGGTACAGTAGGGTATGTGGGGGGTATGAATATATGTGGGTGCCTTGTTCCCACCCTCATGGGCAGAAGGG
>NW_005842290.1:0-12085 GCF_000455745.1 Alligator sinensis
TTTGAGAAGAATTCTGTTCACCAGTCACAGTTAATATCCACTCCTAATAATAGGGGCGTTTTAAAGGGAAAATATTGCTATCACTTTTAAAGGTGCTGTACCCTGACACTGAGCTCAAGAACCATCATTATGTTAAGTGCCACTCATTGCGTCCAGATTTATTAAGTGCTTATTTCTATGTTAACAAACATATTTATACATTAATATATTTATTACTTCAGACCAATTGCACTCTAATTTTGAAAGCAGCCACTCAGCTGAAACTGTTGAAATAATGAATTAATGCTGTGGCACAGACTGAAAGCAGAGGATTTCCTAGTCACTTGCTTTTTTAATTTACTTTTGTATATTTAGATGCAAAACAACTAACATATTAATAACTCACACTCAGAAGAACCCAAGTTCTTAGAGGTATGCTGCATTTGAAATCAGTGGAAGCTTCATACATATATTTCTGGGGGAACAGGGCAATAAGAGGACAACTTTGGGCCTCACTATGCCCTTTTATGCCTACTGGTTTAGCTTGGGATGCACTGAATGTAGGTGAGAACACAAACTGGACATTCCCTTTGCAATGCCTAGACATAAACTGACCCATCAAGGACTCGTGTTTTTCCATAGTAAATATGTTACTTTCTACACTGTAGATTCCACCTCTTTATAGATGATCCACAGCTGTCAGCCATGCTGTAAAAACCTGACTTGCTCCCATTTTTTCATGGTACTTTAATAAAAGGAGGCTATGGCATCTTCACAAGGAAAGATGCCAAAGCCCAGCTGATTTGGAAGTACGGCATTGTTCCCCTTTTCCCCTTTAGAAGGGTCTCTATAGCTTCCTAGATAAGTTACTGAGAGGAGAGATCAATGTGGGGAGAGCTTGCAACCTGGGAAATAGCCATACATGACAGCATCATTCTCCCCAGCCCCACAGGCCTCTTCTTCATTGTCTAAGACTTTGATTGTGTCTGCAGAATAGGATTGGTGGGTAACAAGGCTCACAGTCATCTCTCTTTACTATGCAATAAAAAATCTGCCCCGTGAAAGGTGTTGGCATTCGTAATTAACCTTTACTGGAACAAAACAAAAATAATCACAAATTAAGTATTGCAAGTTTAGGGATTCATTAATCTTTGTGACTAAAATATGATCAGTAGGTGGGTGTGGTGGAAATGAATTCCACAATAACCCAATGCAGACTCCCTCTAAAATACCCTTCTTATTTAGTGAGTTTGGTCAAATTCAGTCCTCAGAGGGATAACAGTGTCCCAAGGCTAGACCATATTGCTACACCTGTAAAGGGGGTTGTTAGTGCACAAAGAATTGGAGATAGCAAACACAGCAGGTGGGAGTTCCTTCTGCACTGCTGGGTTTCTTTTGCTCCTGTTGTTTACTACCCGCTAATATTATAATTTCAACATTAAAAAACCAAAAACAAACAACAGCAACAACAAAGTGTCTAGTTTTCTGTCTGCAGATATCCAGACCTACTGCACTGCCCTAAAATGGGCAACATGCAAGCTTTTCCACACTGCTCTTGCATTTCCCAGTAGTGCTGGCCTTTAATATCCTGCCCTTCCAGTCATGAACCTCTTGAGCACTGACAGTGATTGTGATACATTGTGATGAGATTTTTGGGTGTTGGCAGAAGTAGTACAGTGGGGCCACCAAAAACATAACTGAGGCACCCCAGTGATGCAGCCAGCCAAGTAATTTATTAAATTCCACAGGCAAGATCCCCTATATAGAAGTAGAATGAACATAGAAATATGGGTATCTGTTACTGCCAAAAAAGTCTAACCTGGACCTGATTAACACATCAGATTCCCATTTTTGTTAGTTGGAATTACAATAAATGTACTTCTATTTTTCATATATCAACTATTCAGATACACTGAGCACCTACAACTCTGTTCAACTCAGGAGCGTCACATGTTCAACACCTCTGAAAATTGGGCCAGTTGTCCCTGAAGCATTTGTGCCATAGAACATAAATTATAGCCAGAAAGGATTGATTGATCGTTTAACTGAAAAGAAGGATAGGCATGTTTCTTTAAAGTGCACCAAGCTATGTGGAAATCTGTCAGTGTACGGGAGAGACAACTTAGGTGGGCTTCAAAGCATGCTTCCTCTTGTGTCTTCAGAATTATAAGTAGCTTTTAAAAGATTTGCTTTCTCATCTGCCGGCCTGATTGCTCCCTCAACAGAAGTAAATAAATATAAGTGTCACTAAACTATTTAGGACAATGGATTCTGTTTGGCAAAGTTTTATTTGATTAGCCTTTTGTTCTGTATTTCCCATGTAGTTACTGCATAGCTGAATGCATTTACAACGCACTGAAATCTATCTGGAAAGCTATGTAAAAGTCAATAAAGATCATTTTTTTTCACTGAAAAGCAGCATAGCAGAATTTTGCACTGGCCAAGCAGGCATTTCTCACTGCTAGTATGTTCAGTCATCTTTAATTTTACATAGTTTAACTTATAAAATAAGATTAATAAAAATACGCTGGTACTTTAGTTTTATCTTTCTGTTCCAGAAATTCTGCTCTGTTCTTTTAGTCCTAGCAAACATGATGGTGAAACCTTGATGTACTGCTTAAACCAGTATAAAAACTACAGTCATAAAACTTTAAGTAATGCTTACATTACTTTCACTGAGCAAAGTACTCCTGACAGTAGCTGTTTGTGTTGATTTGTTACTATTCATTTATTCTTTCCCTGTGCTTCACATTGCTACCTAATTGTGATGCTGTACTGAGAAAGCAATATCAAAGTAATTTTCCACAACATTAGTTACAATTTTCTTCTGATCTTTCGAGTGAAACAATCCCATCCTGTTGGCTTCTGTGAGCATATAAACCTTGATTACATTTATCTGTTGGAAACCAATGCTTACAAAGTATATATGCCCTGGATAGTAGGTGTATAGCCTTTTTTGCTGATTGACAAACATTTTGTCTGTATAGTTTTATTTATATAATGCACTTCACTCTGAACAGACATGGTTATGACAGACAACCACTTAGAGCGGACAAAGCAGATTTACCAAGCCAATATATTAAATGCAGTACATATTCCGCTGGTCATTACCGAGACAGTAACTTCACTTATGACAGACATTTTCTGGGCGTTTGTGAAGAACGTTACTATAATTCTGAATGTTGGGTATGGAAGGGCTAGTGCTGTGAGTGAAAATGAGATGATCATGGAAGAAATATGAACTGTAACGCACTAATTCCCTTTTTGTAAGTATACAGCACTTTGAGAACCTCAGCTTCAATTAGTATTATTAGTGATAGTAGTATAATATTAATGCTACTACTATACTACTAATAATACTGACTACTATGTACCTTTGACTTATGCTGCTGCTGCTGATGATGATGCTGATGATGCAGGAAAGGCTGTGCTTTTGTAAAGTCAAGATGAATTTTCCTAGCAATGGACCAGCAAGAAAATCCTGTAGCTACTAACAAGACTTGCATATATAACCCCTTGTCTAGGATGGGAGATTAAACCCGCAAATATTTTATATTTTCTGTGACATACTCAGTAATTTCCACTGCTTTCTTTGTCTGGGTCTCTTTGTCTCTTAAACTCAGCCAGGCGGATGGCCTATCCATCATTATTGTGAGCTGTAATAAGCGTCTTCAAAATAATGACATGCTCCCTAAAGATTGGAAGCTGTATCATGGAATGGATACAATATCCCTGTCACACAGTTGGTCAGGGCTGACCCAGTTTTCATATTCAGATCTTAAATTCATAACAGCTATGGCTGTATAATATGGTAGTGTAGTTAGGACAGACAAAGCCATTGTGTTAAAGGAAGGTCAGTGGAATGCAGTTGATCTAAATTACATTAAGGTGGATTTAGGACTGGGCTGGAAACTTCTGACCCTGGAACAGCCAGTTCAGTTGGATGAGACAGAATAACGGTAAGGAGTACCAGGACTACTGCTGCAAAGCTGCATCATCCATAGTATCTATGGCTATATATAAAGGTCCCTCCTGGGATCCAAGGTCAGAAGAAAAGAGATGCTAAAGGCATCCTGGAATCCTGATAGGAGAGTTTTCCTACCAAGACAGGGAGAACATTTTATATGCCCTCCAGAAATAGAAAAGTAGATACTGACTTTACCTCACTATTGCTGAACAGAAAAAGTAGGTTTTCACTTAGTTCAAAAATACACTCATACACAAAACAAAACAGCCTTCAGAAACAACTAACACATGGAAAATTCATCCCAGAAGGTGTATGTTTCAAAAGACTACAATGATGAACTAATGGGAAGGATCCCCTGTGAGGCCAGTCTGAGGGGGAAAGGAGTCCAGGATTGCTGGTTGTAATTTAAAGAAACCTTATTGAGTGCTCATGATTGAACCACCCCAAAGTGCAGGAAGACTAGCAAGTATGGCAGAAGACCAGCTTGGCTTAGCAAGAAACTCTTCAGTATGCTAAAACACAAAAAGGAAGCTTACAGGAAGTGAAAACGTAGGAATATAAGCATATTGCTTGGGCATGCAAGGATGACATCAGGAAAGGCAAAGTACAATTGGAGTTGCAGCTAGCAAGGGATGTAAAGGTTAACAAAAAGGGTTTTTACAAGTACATCAGGAAGTATGAGTCCCTTACTGCATGGGAGAGGCAACCCAGTGACACATGATGTGGAAAAAGCTGCCTATTTTACCTCCGTTTTCATAGGTAAGGTCAGCCCTGGGACTACTGCACCTGGCAGCACAGTCTGGGGGGAAGGTGAGCAGAAAAGCTGGATGTGTACAAGTCCACGGGGCTGGATACAATTCACCCAACAGTGCTAAGGGAATTGGCAGATGTGATTGCAGAGCCGCTGGCCATTATCTTTGAAAACTCACAGAGATCGGAAAGGTCCGAGATGACTGGAAAAGGGCAAATATAACACCCATCTTTAGGAAAGGGAAGAAGGAGGATCCAGGCAACTACAGAGCAGTCAGCCTTACCTGAGTCCATGGAAAAATCATGGAGCAGGTCCTCAAGGAATGCATTTCTAAGCACTTGCAGGAGAAGAAGATGATTAGGAACAGTCTGCATGGATTCACCAGGGGCAAGTCATGCCTGACCAACTTGATTATCTTCGATGATGAGATGACTAGTTCTGAGGATGTGGGGAGAGCACTAGATGTGATACCTTGACTTTAGCACCACATTTTTGCAAGCAAGCTAAGGAAATATGGGTTGGGGGAACAAGGTGGATAGAAAACTGGATGGATTGTTGGGCTCAAAGGGTAGTAATCAATGGCTCAATGTCTAGTTGGTAAGCGGCATCAATTGGAGCAGCCTAGGGGTTGGTCCTGGGGCTGGTTTTATTCAATATCTTCATTAACGACCTAAAAGATGGGATGGAGTGCACCCTCAGCATGTTTGCAGATCACACCAAACTGGGGGGAATAGATACGATGGAGGGTAGGGCTAGGATTCAGTGTCCTAGACAAATTGGAGGAGTTAACCAAAAAAATTCTCATGAGACTCAATGACAACAAGTACGAAGTCCTGCAGTTGGAACAGAACAATCCCATGCACCTGTACAAGTTGCAGATGAACTGGTTAAGCAGTAGCTATGTAGAAAAGGACCTGGACAGTTACAGTGGACAAGAAGCTAAATATATGCCAAGAATGTGTCCTTGTTGCTAAGAAAGCTAACGGCATACTGGGCTGCAAGTGTTGCCAACAGATCAAAGGAAGTGATTATTCTTCTCTATTTGGCACTTTTGGGACCACATCTGGAGTACCATGTCCAGTTTTGGGCCCCCCACTACAGAAAGGATGTGGACAAATTGGAGAGAGTCCAGTGGAGAGCAACAAAAATGGTGAGGGGGCTGGGGGACATGACTAAGGAGGAGAGGCTGAGGGAACTGGGCTTATTTAGTTTGGAGAAGAGAAGACAGGGAGGGGATTTAATAGCAGTCTTCAACTACCTGAAGGGTGTTTCCAAAGAGGATGGAGCTGGACTGTTCTCAGTGGTGGCAGATGTCAGAACAAGGAGCAATGGTCTCAAGATACAGCAAGGGAAGTTTAGGGATATTAGAAAAACCCTCACTAGGAGGGTAGTAAAGCACTTTACCCAGAGAAATGGTGGACTCTCCATCCTTGGAGGGTTTTAAGACCAGGCTAGACAAAGCCTTGGTTGGGATGATATAGCTGGTGCTGGTCCTGCTTTGAGCAGGGGGCTGGCTGGACTAGATGACCTTCTAAGGTCCTTTCCAACCCTATTTGTATATGATTCTATGACCAAACAGGGGATACAGTGGAAATGTTTTACACAATTAACTATACAGAAGCTACAAGGTGCAAACTAACACCCGTGAGCCAAAGCCCCATCTTGGCAGAATTGCTGAGACCTTGCAATAACTCGACTTTCATTACGTAGTCCTCTCAAACCACAAAACACAGTGCTGCTGCTTTATTTTTTCCTTTAGCAGTGGGGTAGGGCAGGAAAGAGAGCAAAAAAGCAGAGGGTGATTGTTATAATAAACTTCAATGCACTGGGGAGCTATAGTGCAGTAGTCTGACTGTATATCACAGCAGACTTTGTGCAAAGAGCAGTATTATAGCTTCACTGGAATCCTTCCTTGTTGTAATTACTTATTCAGAACACACACACCTTGTTACTTGCAAATTACAGTTCTGTGTACATGTCTCCTTGCTAACTGCACATTTCCATAATACTGTTCTAGTGTACAACACACTCCCTGTTTGTCAGGCTGAATACTTGTTTTTTTTAATAATGCAATTGAAAATAAATTGGCATATAGATATAATTTTAAAACTAATTTGGCTACCCTCAACAACTTTTCTCTGGTATGAACTGGTTCACTTAGCTGGATTCTACACTATAACCAGCAATACAAACCATGCTTAAAATAATCTGGTAACCAGATGAATGGACTCCCAGGGATATTTCTCAAGTGGAAGAGGCACTGCTGCAAACTGTCAGATGAGGTTCCCATTACCTCAAGTGATGGCTGGACCTTTTACAGTCATATTTACCATGCAACTTCTTTGTTTCAGTCTTCTTTCCCACAGCTGTCCCCAACATAAATACCCTCCCCCTTTACATCTTTACATCTCTCAGGGTGCATCCACATGTACAAATGCTCTGGGGTGGGTTTACTCTACAGTAATTTACTCTGGAGTAATTTACTCTCAAGTAAACTCACCCAGGGCAGGCATCTATAGTGCAAGGAAGTGGGAGCAGATTTTCTGCTCATGGCAGCAATCTGCTCCCACCCCCACGGGCCCTGCACTGCTTCCCTGCAGCAGCCGGGGGATCTCTAGCTCTTATCTTCTAGCCTCAGCTCCGCGACCTTGGAGCCGAGGCTAGGAGATTCTTATTTCCCAGCCCCTGCTTCGCAGTCACAGAGCTGGGGCTGGGAGCTCTGTACTACCAGGGCAGGGGGACATTGTTCCTGCCTGGGCTCTGGTGGCGGAGCACGCCCCAGTAGCAGGCAGCTCCCACAGGTAGGGAACAATATCCCACCCGCTGCTGCCCAGCTGACCGGGAGCACATATGCTCAGGGCCAGAGCCGACCCAAGCAGGGGCCCAGGGCAAATCAGCCCATGCTCCGCTCCCACATGCCCCAGACCCAGAGAAGCTGCCGCCGCCATTAGCAGTGGTGGGGTGAGGAGGGGGGGCAGCTGGACGTGAAACAAGCCGCAGCAGCACAGAGTTGCCACGGCTGCTCCGCCCAGCTCCACGGGGGCCCCCAAAGCGCAGGGCCCAGGGCGGTCGCCCTGATTTGTGCCCCCCTTGGGACGGCCCTGCTCGGGGCCATACTGTGCAGTAATTACTCTGGAGTAAATCTGTTGTTTTTATTTACAGGTAGTAAAGTGTCTCATGTAGACATGCCCTCAGTCTCACTCTAACCAGTTTATGTTTATTAATTGAAAGAAAAAGACTTTGATGCATCAGCCTTGAATCAAAGCACCTGTTTTGGGGAAGTTGTGGTCTGTATGCTATGAATATGGTTAATCTTTCCAGATGCTTGCAGTGACTTAAACTATGAGGCCTGATTTTTTTAATCTTGAGGGAAAGTTTTGGCCAGTTCCCAAACAGCTGCCATCTCCAATGGAGTCAAAAGTTATCTCTAGCTCTCTAGATAGTTAAAAAGTAAGCATACTTTATTGCTAGATGAGTCTTAATCAGAGGGAATGTATTTGGTGGTCAGAGCAGGGATGCGAGAACTTTTTCAGTGTGTGGGACATCAGTAATATAGAAATGGTCTTGCAGACTGGATGCTTTCTCATTCACAATATGTGACGCATACCAGCTACAGTAATTGTTTACAGTGTGGCATCAGGAAAGCATTTAGTGAGGTTTTCATGTATTGGTATTGTGGTTTAGCAATTGGATTGTATTCCTCCAATAAAGTAAATTAGAGTATTTCCATTTACTGTGAGGAGCTTGGGATCAGGGGCTACGTGAACAGTAGTTCTCTAGAGATGACCAGCAAGTGCTCCATGGCCTAGATTGGGAAATCCTGGGTTACAACTTTGCCTTGGCATCCAAGACCCTTGAGAAGGGGGAGGTTCCCATTACTGAGCTCTGCCAGTGACTTGTTGCATTATGTTCGGTAAGTCACTGAATCGATGGGGAGACCACTAACTTCACAGAGGATTGGAGAAGCCAAACACATGGCGATTTTAAGATGAAATGTGCATTGTCAGAGCATAATATGAATTGAATGGTTATCACAAAAGACAGTGCAGACTTGGCAGCAGTTCTGACACCATTCCTCAGGCCAGGTAGGAGCATACTCAGATTTTCTGCACACTTATTATTTGTAAAAATTGTTTCAAACACGTAAGCTCTGATTCACCTTTGTGTGCGAGTCTACTAATCCCAGCATTATTACACCAACACAAAACTGCAGTAACGCAGTTCTGAATCAGATGTATAACTTCAGAGTATAACTTCCGTTTCCACAAGTCCTTTCACCCCTTCTTGAGAACCCAGTTCCAGACACTGACTTGTTAATAAAGAGCAGGTTTTTTAGACAAATAAAAACATCAGAGCTTGACACTTCTTTGTTGTCTAGCAGAATCAAAGAGACCTGACATCTCAGAGCTGCATTCATTTCTGATGCTTGGCAACATAACATGGGCAAAAAAGTGAATGAGACTCTGGTATGTCAAAAAAAATTAAGACTGACAAGTTTATGAAAGCATCTTCCTATACAATAAACCTAAATCCTCCCCAAACTCTTTCCAGAGAGTTCAGACACTACAGAAACTTGCAAGAGCTGATCCAGAGGCCTTCGTTTTCACTGTTATGCATTTGGGTTTTAAAACATATTAATCTTCACAGAATTTTGTAGAAAATGTGTTAGTACCTGAAATGTGTCAATAACTGAAGAATTCACTAGCATTTCAATTCTTGACATAATTTAAACAATTTCAGCTGAATTTAAAAACTTTCAAGTGTTCTCATGTTTATGCTATTTGAACATGTTTTATACTGTATTTTCATTTCTCAAATTATTAATATTCTTCTAAAAGCTTTTAAAAAAAAAAAACCCTCTTCTCTCCCCTAATGTCACCTTTTTCCATTTAGTGAACATTAATTTTCCTTTTACATTTCTTGTGAGTGGAACTTGAAATTAAAGGTGGCACTTATTCGTATTACTGTTTTGTTTGTATACTATCATTGCCAATGTCAGTTAACATTTACTTTAGCAGCAATGTGGGAGCAAAATGTAGGTCCTACAAAAACATCTTAGCAGGGAATTATTATCGTCTCTAACTGAATGCTAGATTTCCTCTTGAAATTGAGGATGTTTGTTACCCACAAAGATCTAGACCAAAGTCCACTTTGCATGGGTTTTGGCATAGCCCTTAACTGACTCATGCATGATCTTTCAGCATCTAATCTGAGGACTCAGAAGTGCTGGTATTCTAGCTTGAATGCAGCAAAGCACTTAACCATGGTTCTGATGACACAAGGGTTATTCTATTCTGGTCAAATGTTTCATAGTTTCATAGTAGCTAGGGTCAGGAGGGACCTGAACAGATCATCTAGCCTGACCCCTTGCCACAGGCAGGAATGAATGCTGGGTTCACAAGACCCAGACAGGTGATCATCCAACCTCCTCTTGAATTTGCCCAAGGTAGGCACGAGGACCACTTCCCTGAGAAGTTGGTTCCAGATTTTGGCCACCCTAACTGTAAAATATTACCTTCTGATCTCTAACCTAAACCTGTTCTCCATCAGCTTATTACCATTGTTCCTCGTCACCCCAGGTGGTGCTGGGGAGAAAAGGGCTCTGCCTATTTGCTGTTGATCTCCCCTGATGAGTTTGTAGGCAGCCACCAGGTCCCCCCTCAGCCTCCTCTTGCTGAGGCTGAACAGGTTCAGGTCCCTCAGTCTCTCCTCATAGGGCCTGTGCTGCTGCCCTCTCACCAAGCAGGTGGCCCTCCTCTGAACCCTCTCCAGGCTGGCCACATCCCTTTTGAAGTGCGGCACCCAATACTGGACACAGCACTCCAACAATTTCCTTCAAGACACACGAGGAAATCTGGTTGTCGCACCAGACGATAAGGCTAACCTATTTAACAATTTCTTTGCCTCCATTTTCCTGAGCAGAGACCAGATCAGCCCATCGGCCAGGACCCCCTCAGGCCCCGGGGGAGGCGCACCCAGGCCTAGGGTCAGTGAGGATCCAGTCAGGGAACTTCTGGAGGGACTGGACGTATTTAAATCAGCTGGTCCTGACGACCTCCACCCCAGAGTGCTGAGGGAATTAGCAGAGGTCATTGTGGGACCCCTGGCACAGCTTTACAAGCACTCGTGGTGCTCTGGCAAGGTGCCAGAGGACTGGAAAAGGGCCAATGTGGTTCCCATTTTCAAAAAAGGGAGGAAGGAAGACCCAGGAAACTATAGGCCAGTTAGTCTTACCTCGATCCTGGGTAAGGTTTTTGAGAGAATTATCCTGGTGCATGTCCATGAGGGGTCAACAGGGGAGGTTATGCTGAGGGGCAGCCAACATGGGTTCATTAGAGGCAGGTCCTGTCAGACCAACCTGGTGGCCTTCTATGACCAGGTCACAAAATCCTTAGATGCAGGTGTAGCAGTGGACGTAGTCTTTCTGGACTTTAGGAAGGCCTTCAACACGGTCTCTCACCCCATTCTCATTACAAAACTAGGGGACTGTGCTGTCGACACCTACACAGTCAGACAGGTCACTAGTTGGCTGGAGGGCCGCACCCAGAGTGTGGTGGTGGACAGGTCTTATTCGACCTGGAGGGATGTGGGCAGTGAGGTTCCGCAGGGCTTGGTCCTCAGGCCCGCACTGTTCAACATCTTCATCAGTGACTTTGAATAGGGTGCCTTTTACATCCTCGTCCAATTTGCTGACGACACGAAGATGTGGGGGGATGTGAGCACACTAGAAGGGAGGAATAGGCTGCAATTGGACCTAGACAGGTTACAGGGGTGGGAAGATGAGAACAGGATGGGTTTCAACACTGACAAGTGCAAGGTGCTACACCTGGGGAGGAAGAACCAGCAGCACACCTACAGGCTGGGGAACCCCCTTCTTGTCAGTGCAGAGACAGAAAAGGATCTTGGAATCATTATTGATGCCAAAATGAACACGGGCCAACGGTGTGGGGACACGGTCAGGAAGGCCAACCGCACCTTGTCATGCATCCACAGATGCATCTCAGGCAGGTCCAAGGAGGCGATCCTCCCCCTCTATGTGACACTAGTCAGGCTGCAGTTGGAGTACTGCATCCAGTTCTGGACACCGCACTTCAGGAGAGATGTGGACAGCATGGAGAGGATCCAGAGGAGGGCCACCCACATGATCAGAGGTCAGCAGGGCAGGCCCAATGAGGAGAGGCTAAGGGACCTGAACCTGTTCAGCCTCCACAAGAGAGCACTACAAGGAGTGACTAGAAATAATGGTCACAAGCTGGCAGAAGGTAGATTCAGTCTAGACATCAGGAGGTGCTACTTCACAGTTAGGGTGGCTAGGATCTGGAACCAACTTCCAAGAGAAGTGGTACTGGCTCCTATCCTGGGGGTCTTTAAGAGGAGGCTAGATGAAC
>NW_005842290.1:12557-14368 GCF_000455745.1 Alligator sinensis
TCTCTCTCCCTTCAAGTGTGTCCACCTCGCCCCACATCTTAGTGTCATCAGCAAATTTGCACAGCGTGCTTTCCACCCCATCGTCCAAGTCACTGATGAAGATGTTAAACAGTGTGGGCCCGAGGACCGAGCCCTGAGGTACCCCACTGCTCACATCTTGCCAGGTTGAGTACAACCCGTCCACCACTACTCCCTGGGTGTGCCCCATCAGCCAATTTTTACGCATCCAATTGTGCAGGCATCAATGCCACAGTTGCTTAATTTATTGATGAGGATGGGTGAGAGACAGTCAAAGGCCTTCTTAAAGTTTAAAAAGACTACATCCACAGTGACACCATCATCCAAGGATTTAGTTACTTGGTCATCAAAGGCAATCAGGTTGGTCAGGCAGGACCTGCCTTTGATGAACCCATGCTGATTAGCCCTTAGCATGATCTCCCCTGCAGGCCCCCCACAGATGTGCTCCTTGATGATTCTCTCCAAGATCTTCCCGAGCACCGAGGTGAGGCGTACAGGCCTATAGTTACTTGGGTCCTCCTTCCTCCCCTTCTTGAAAATTGGGACCACATTAGCCAGTTTCCCATTCCCCGGCACCTGGCCAGATGACTACAAATGCTCATACAGCTGGGCCAAGGGCTCCACGATGACCCCTGCCAGCTCCCTCAACACCCTTGGGTGGAGGGCATCTGGACCTGCAGATTTAAAAATGTCTAGCCCTTCCAGAAGATCCCTAACTACATCTGCACTGACTGAAGGCCTGACAGAGATATCCCCAAGACTGTCCCTACCTCTGGTAGGTGGGATATCCCGGTCCCTGTTCAAGAAAACAGCGGCATAGAAACTGTTAAGAATATCAGCTTTCTTGTATGGTGTAGCCACAAGATTACCGTTGGCGTCTTGCAGGGACCTTACATTGCCTGGTGCCCTCTTCTTGCTCCCAATGTACTTGAAAAAGGACTTTTTGTTGTCCTTAATCCTGGACGCTAGCCTGAGTTCCATCTCTACCTTGGCCTTCCTAATAGCCCTCCTACACTCCTGGAGGGCTTTAAGTCTTTTACTGCATCTGGATCACAGTACTTGGCACCTGAGGGTTAGGGATAGACATTACACATAAACAGGCTTAAGTGATCAGAAACTAGTTTAAACCTGTAACAGAACAGATGTTCAGTGCACTTAAACTGGTTTGAAAATGGCTGAACTGGTTTGAGATAAACCTTGGCTGAATGTAGTATCAGACTTAACTGATTTGCGTCAAACCAGTTTATGCAATATCTGTCCCAACCCCTTCCTGGTTTAAGTTAAACCAGACTCCTCCAGCATCCCAGACACCGCTCAGCATTAGGTAGTAGGATTGTGCAAAGCTCCGGTTGCTGATTCAATTCGGAGGGGATTCAGCCCGATTCAGCAGCCAAATTGCCGAATCTGAATCGAATTGGGAAACCAATAAAAAGGTCTAAATCAATCCAAAGCCTCCCAATTGATTCAGAAAAAGATTTGGAGGAGATTTGGAGATTCAGAGAGGCCCCGCTTGCTGCCACAGGGAGTTGGACCTGGACTCTGTGCTGGTAGGGGGGCAGGGGAAGGGGCAGGAGGTGGGTGGAGGGGTCCATGGGGGGACCTCTGCCAGGCCCCATTCCTTGCCTGCTCCTTCAACCTGTCTGAGTGCCCCCTGACCCCTGCCTGCTCTCCCAGCCCCATCAATGGCTGCCCCGCCCAGCCCCAGCATCCTGTAGCTTTAATAAAAAAAGCCCTGCACTCACTGGCTCCTGCCAGGCAGGGGGGGGAGGCCCCCACGCCCCGTGCTTCCTTGG
>NW_005842290.1:14379-21170 GCF_000455745.1 Alligator sinensis
TCCCTGCCTGCTCTCTCAGCCCTGTCTATGGCTGCCCCACCCAGCCCCAGCGCTTATAAAAAAAAAATGCCCCAAACTCACTGGCTGTTGCAGCAGTCATTGGAGCTTCTGGGGGCTCATGGCAGAGGCCCCCTACTCAGCGTGGGGTAGTGGGGGAAGCTGGGATCGCCCCCCCGACTTGGCAGAAGTCAGTGAGTACGGGGCTTTGTTTTTGTTTGTTTTTTTTAAAGCACTGGGATGCTGGGGCCAGGCGGGGCAGCCATTGATAGGGCTGGGAGAGCAGGTGGGGGATGGGGCCTATTTTATTAGGAGATTTGGCAGATTCAGTGGCAGCCGAATCTCCAAATCAGATTCGGCTGAATCGATTCAGGACAGTAATCTGAATCACCAAATCGAAACACTGTCCCCCAAATTGGCCTAATCCAAATCTGAAGCAAATACTAGCTGCTTCACACAGGCCTGTTAGCTAGCATACCACATGCTGGCTATGGTCCATGCTGTGGCAGACAGGACAAAGGCAGATAGGACTGTGCCACCTGGGGTTCTTTGGAGCTAATCAACAGGTAACTGGTAATGTTCCCCTGTTCCTTCTTTGGACCAAGTTGTTTAAGAAGAGCTTGAACTAATGAGAGATTCTTTTGTTTTGCTGATAGGCGGATAAATGCTCCCTACTGTGTAACTAAATGCTGTGTAAATTCCAGCTGGCTCCCTTGCTGATCAGTGAGGGGGGAACCGCTCCCTAATCAGGGTGCCTCCTGAGTTGTGGGGGGCACTTGCCCCCCCAGTGGGTGCGTGCAGTTGGTCATGGGGGACCACGGGGATCGCTTCCCCTGGCGCTCCCACTCCCCGGCCGGCGCTCTCAGGGGGGGCATCAGCGCTCCCACCTGCCCCCCCACCCAGGAACACTGACTGTCAAGGGGTGTACCAGTGCTCTCAGGGGGTGTACGTGCACCCCATATGCATTGCCACTGTACAAACTGATTCAGCCTAGTCAGATTAGACTAACCTTCAGAGACTGAATCAATTCAGGCTCAGGCTTTTTGAATGTCTGTCCCTAGCCTGTAGGATCAAGTCCTGTCTTTGCTATATTTTGTAATGAACCACTCCATGAAATGCAGGTGGTGATTAAAAGGAGATGTGCAACAGCCTGACCATTATTCCACTGGCACCTTTGTACATCAGGTTCTGTTCAGAAACTCTCACTCCCTTCTCCTTCAAAACAGTTAAAACCTGGCTGCTACTAGCTGCAAAGTTGTCAGCCTTGTTGGGCTTCTGTGTGAGCTTCCCACAGGCTTGCCCTTGAAAACCACATATATAATCTTAACACTTCTCAGGAGCTGGCTTTGTGATACTTTGCTTGTAGTCAGGAAATCAGAGTTCTTAGCCACCCAGAATGATGAAAGTTAAAGCACTGTGCAGCTGCAGCACATATGTTACATGATGTGCAGCAAAGGAAAACAGGGTCTTTTATGGAGCACTGGAGACCACATGGCTCTTCGAAAAAAATGAAGAGGCTGGGATTGAAATTCCTCTGAGATGGCTGCCATATCCAGAGGTCTCAATCCTCTTCACATTAGGTTCCTTTTTCCTTTCCATTTGGTGCAATGCAAGGTGCAGCCCACACAGGCAGCATATTACATCAGTTATTGTATAGGACAAACTGTTGTTATTTATTTTTTTATACTTTTATGTAGTCATTTTGGCCTAGATCCACAAAGATCCTTAGACCTTTAGGGCTAGATCTAAGTAGATGCTTCAACTTAGGTGTTGCAATGCCTGAGATTTTGATGCCATATCCCAGGAGTGTGATTAAATGAACAGGGTTTGGCACTGAAATGTCCTGTATAGTGAGCGGGTGCCTCAGCAATGAGGCACCATGGACCTTAGTCCTCCGACTCAGGGCAAAATGGGAGGCTCCCACCATTTTGGGATCCAGGGTGCTCAAAGGGGAGACACCTCCCTGACAGCAACATTGAGATGATTATAAAGGAAAGCACCCTCTTCAGTCTTGAACATGGACACCATCTTCTGCAGCCATCTTCTGCCTTCTCAGTGGTAAAAGAAGCTATGCACAACCTAGTTTTTAGGTCCACTTGTACCCGAGGTAATTGAAATTGATGTGTCCCATTTTGTATCACCAAGCCGTGGTGGTTGTCCATAGGAGCCCCCTCCACCCCTCCTGTTGGACCTGGCCCACTGGGCAAATGAGACTGCACACGTTTAACAGTGCCAGAAGGAGAGCAAACAAGAGGGAGTACAAGTCTCTGGCTTGGTAACTAAGGTACTCCTCAAGAGCTCTTGGTTCTAGCCTTTGCTACTAGGAATGTGTAATATGCATAATGCAGAAATGTTTTTTAAAATAACAGAAATAACCCTGGCAACTGGGGCCTGAAGCCAGAACTCCACCCTGCCACTGGGGGGGTACCATATCCATTGGTCCCATGGATCTTGTACTTCTGGGCACCCAACGGGCCAGCTTTCAACAGAGAAAGGGGCGGTGACTCCCACCCAGGAGAAGTCTCAGTGTTGAATGGCTGCTGAGCAAGGCCATTTGTGACATAAGCCTGGCCTACAGGATCAGCCCAGATCTAGTCCTTCACTCCTAGCTTGCACTGACTGAATTGAAGAGGAATTGGGGGCCTAAATATCTTCGTAGACTTCCTACAACTGGACAACTGACTCTGAAGCAGAAAGGATTCTGCTTTGACTGGCTAAATGGTCACAATTCCACTTGTGAACCACTTGAATTCAAGTGGTGAGAATAAATCATTTGTTCTCCCAAGGAATAGTTTATTTATTAGTTTATTTCCTTCCTCATGGAAGGAAGCCATGATTCTAAATTTCATGTTAACTAAAAACGGATTGGAGAAACCCAATTAAAATGTATACTGCCGGCAAGTGGAAAAACACTATGCTCAATTGGGCATCAGTTCAGCAAAGCACTCACATGAATTTGGCTTCACCACTGATTGTAATGGGTCTAGAGCATGTTACTTAAGTGCTTTACTGAATCAGGGCTGAAGTAAGCCAATTTTTACTTGGAGGTAGGGGTGATGGATCCAAAACGTCTAAGTATGGGAAATAATTATTTATCTTCTCACAGTTTGCAGCTGATTAGCTGGTTTATAGAAACACACTTTGAGCAAATACAAAATCTCTTCCATTTTGCTCCCATGTTTGACTTTGTAGGTGGTATATAATGACCAAGATTCACCCAGGCTGGTGCGAAGAGCTACAAATTACATCACCCAGCAAACTTGCACCGGATTGGGGTGTCCACCCTGAGGACTACATTCACTTGTTGGCAACTCAGTCTGAGTTCTGATGTCTGAGGCTTCTGAGAAGATTTATTTGTCCTTAAAAAAACGGCCATATTCCATCCCCTGCCAGTTCTGCAGCAGAACGAGACTCATAATGAAAGTAGAAGAGTTTTCTTCCTGGTTTTGGGATCTGTTAATAACATTTTGCACAGCATAAAGCCTGTCAGTCTAGCCACAGGGAGAAAGAGATTATAGATGGTGTCATTGTAACCACCATCCCTCTGATTTAGCTGTACGTAGCAACTATGACACACATACAGTTCTATACAAGTTAGGCAATAATGTGTTTATATAATGCACAGAAATGAATATATCCTACCACACAATTATAAATTAGTAAAAAATGTGAGTTAAAATATTAATTGAAGTGAATTTTGTGGGAAGGGGTACATACTATGCCCTGTACTGAAGTGATCTCCAGTCACAGAACAGGAATACAGATTTGATTTACAAATTCATTAAGGCAAAGTACTGCAAGTTTTGCATTGAAGGCAAAGGGATTCTTACCTAAGGAAAGCAAATCCCCAGGAAACATGGACACCTGAGCTAGTAAAGGCTCTGAAATAGCATCCATAGATATTATGAACATCTTAGATTGGCCTCTACTATTAAGTAATATATATTTATTCTAATAACTTGTTAAACTAAAATCAGCACCCTGCCCTATAGCATCAATTTATTTAGCTCAAGATATGGTTATTACCTTGTAAACAGGAAGTACCCTGGAGTTGTTACCTAATTAATAGAACCACATGTTCTGTATATAAACTGATCATTCTCATGCTATTGATGGGAATTAAGCTATGCAGTTAAGATGCACAAGAGCATACGAAGTCAGACATTATTTATTATATTCTAATTATATGTTCAATGTTGTATAACAGACCAATCAAGACAGCGTAACTCCCCTATTACAGTACAAAGGAGGTGGTGTATTTGTAAACATATTACTAGAAAAACTAAATTCTACTATAACTATTAAGGATGGGTAGATAGAAGAGCAAGAGTAACAGAAAAAAAGAGATGAGCTGGGAAGAGATGTGGAAATGTAAGTCCAAAATATGCATTCTAGCTTAAACACAGACTATTTCAGGGATTCCTGAGTGAAATGATGCATCCTATATTATGCACAAGAACAGACTAGGTGATAAATGTGATTGTTTATTGTCCTAAAATCTATAAAACAAAGAAACGATATACTTGGGACCCAATTCTGTGCTCATTAAAGTCAGTGGTAACCTCCCATTAATTTTGTACAAACAGGTTGGAAAGTCTTCTTAATGCACATATGACAATTAATTGTTTTCATCTGTAGGTCTTGATCTCACAAAGAGTTTCACACAAGCTCAGCGGTCACTGGGGCTTAGTTAAGGTCTGTTCCTATGAAACTCCTTGCCAAATTATGAATTTAGTTGGCAATGTTAAACTCTTCCAATTCTGCTCATTGCGGGTATAGGTTGTAGCTGTGTTAGTCTAAGGACATAGGCAGACAAGGTTCTTTGGGTAAATCCAATATATTTTATTAGACCAACTAAAATAGTTGGAAAAATTGTTCTTTGCAAGCTTTTGGGTATAAGCACCCTTCATCAAGCTGAGGAGACTACAGCAGTTGGTCTCTGCTTGAGGCTAGTATGCACGTGAGAATGCCAGTCAGTGAACATGCAAACTGAAGCAGTCAATGGGTGAGGGATGGGCCGGGCAGGTCGGGGGGAGCGGAATGTAGATCTGGTGATAAGAATATAGCTGGTAAATAGTAGAGAGATCACCTGGGATATCAGATGTTGGGCAGGATGTGTCATAAATCAATGTCTATATTTACTCCATGTTTCTAGGTTTTTGGTTGTAGCCATGTTGGTCTAAGGACATAGGCAGGCACGATTTTGTGAGTAGATGTGATCCCTTTTATTAGCCCAACTGAATAGTCGGAAAAAAATTCTTAGCAAGCTTTCAGACACAGTCACCCTTCTTCAGGCATAGGGAGTCTCTGATGGTCTGAGAGTCCAAGGAATGAGAGAAGCTAAAAGTGTCTGAACTTTTTTTTTTTTTTAGATTCTCTCATTCCTTGGACTCTCAGACCATCAGAGACTCCCTATGCCTGAAGAAGGGTGACTGTGTCTGAAAGCTTGCTAAGAATTTTTTTCCGACTATTCAGTTGGGCTAATAAAAGGTATCGCATCTACTCAAAGAGCTTGCCTGCCTATAATTAGTCCAAGATTTTTTGTATCCAGTAGGTTGATTAAGTGAAGTTTGTAGGCTTGTTTGCAAGAAGTGTTTTATAAATTCCCTTTCAGGATTAGAACTGGGAGAGACTGGAGAGAGAGTGGTTTTCTTGGGAGAAATGTGCCCCCACAGGTAATTGGGTATTCTTGTCTTTGATAGATTTTCGGTGTGCATTCATTCTGGAGCACAGTTGTTGTTTGGTTTTTCCTACATATTTTCTGGGAGTAACTTCTTTACTATTTACCACTGACTGCCATTCTCGCATGCTCATTGGCCTCTCACTTCTATTCTGTTCAATCCAGGAAGAGCAGAGACCAACTGCAGTCACTTCCTCAGCCTGAAGATGGGTGTTTGTACCCAAAAGCCTGCAAAGAAGAATTTTTCCAACTGTTTTAATCAATCTAATAAAAGATATTGGATTTACCCAAAGAACCTTGTCTGTCTATTCTGCTCTTTCACATTTGTTATCATTTAAAAAATCAGCTTTGTTTTTTCATGCAGAAAAAACATCTATTGAGATTACTTCTGTTAGAGATCTTAGAACATGTTAAAAAGGAAAAACAGACATATTATTAAAATCAAAGCAAAATGTTTAATTAGTTTGCAATACAACAGTAAAATTGCTGCAATTTTAACATTAATGTTAACTGACTATGGCCTGGAATCAGTATGCTAAAAGTTCCCAGGAGTGATAAAATAGGGACAGGGGAACAAAAAGGAAGAATAAGGCTCACTGTTATATAACTGTAGTTAATGAATTTACACAAGTCAACTTACATTTTAAAATGCAATAAATGTTCCTAAACAATCTAATGATCTAATGATGTAGTATAGCATGTGAATCTGAGACACAACATGTTCTTAATATCTACACATTTGCCAACTACATTTTCCCTCTTGCTTGGTTCCACAGATCAAATTATATATTCAGTGTATTCTGATTGTTCTCTGTCATTTCCTCTAAAGGCACTAGTTTCATTTTTTAATTGAGACCCAGTGGAGAGAAGTTCACCACAACATAATTTAATGAACTATGGAAGACAGCTACCTTTTCCTGCATGAAATATTGAGCTGCATGACAGAAACAGAATATCTCCTAGGTGACATTTCTGTAGATAATAGGTAGGAACCTACTTAAATTATGGCAAGACAGAGGGCTTTTCGTGGCCTGCTCACAGTACACAGAGATGATTTTGCAGGCATTTTGCAGGAGCCCTCCCCCGGGGGGGGGGGGGGGGGGGGGGGGGGGGG
>NW_005842290.1:21201-31786 GCF_000455745.1 Alligator sinensis
GGGGGGGGGGGGGGAGGGGGCAGGGATGAGGGGGCAATCACCATCTTGATTGCTGGCTGCCCTTTGTGCTGCTCCTCCAGCTGGCACCTTCCCCTCCAGGCAGTAAGGACCACTGACTGGGGAGCCAGCATTTTATTTTTATTAAGTGGTTTTTTGTTGATTTTGCAGATTTCATGGACAATCCCAGATTTTGCGGTTTCCATGAAATCTGCACAACCGCAAATTAAGTAGGTACCTAATAATAAGTGACTAAGATATCTTCTGACATTATACCCACCCCCAAAATCCAGCACCCTTTCTTATTTACTCAGAAATGGGATAGCATTTAATGCAGGCTGGTAAACCAAGCACATGGTTCCAAAAGGAAAACCAGGCACACAATTCCTTTCCTCCATGAAATAATAGCTTTTAAATTGGAGACCTGCAGTATAGAAGAGTGAATTTTAGGGTTTTTTCACTTCAAAGCTTGAATTGTACTTGATTTACCCTTCACATTAGACTTGGCTGTGCAAATACCACAGTCCATTTCAAGTGTGAAGGGAAACATGGTTCAGTTATTCTCCTTTTTCATCTAACTGTTTTTGAATTACAGTCAGAGTGATGGTGCTCTCACTGTCTGGACCCAGACTGAAGGCCTCATCCTGCCCCATGTCAATTAATAGACTGTTCAGAAACTAAGTGTAGCATAATCAGACCCAATATGAATTTCAGTTGTTGTTTTTTTTTAAAGAGAGGAAAACAATACTTGCAAATGCTTGCAGGGGTCAATAGCGTATGCTCAATGGGCCAGAATTAACTCACAGATCCACTGGATTTGGTCTGAGGAGCTGGGGGGCTTCAGCAGCATTCTGGCAGTGAGGGTCATCACCCAGGCTCACACCAGGATGGAAGGGAGCCTGGCCTCCATTGCAGCCAAGGAGGTGGGAAAAACCGGTGGTGGCAGCTGGATCAGAACACCAGCCCACCTCAGACACAAGCTGGGTTGCTCTGAAATGTTGCCAGCCACTGCATTTAGACCCAACAATTTGCAAACATAACTAACTTGTGTAACCATGTAATCCTCCTGCCTCTTAGTCATTGTATTTGTTTTCTGCAGCTTAAGCTAAATTAGTTTGTAAATTCCTCAATGTACATCCTGGATCCACTGAAGTCCATGGGAGCTTTTTATCTACTTCAGTTAGGCCAGACTTCCACCCCTATGTCCATAACATATCGAGCACAGTGTGGCCTATTCAGGTCCTTTGTGTACCTAAAATCTGTCCTTTGTGTACCTAAAATGTTGATTTATTGTAACCAACAATAATATGTTCACATATGAAGACATGCCACAAGGCACCAATAATATATTTTGACAGAGTTTAAAGAATCCGGATACTTTAGTAATCTAACCAAGTATCAGCTTTCTCTTTGATTCATATCTTCCCAGATTAATCTTCATCTGAGATTCAATATTTTAGGTGAATAAGCTCAAATGCTTTGGAAGAACATGGCACTGACATTAAATTGCTTTAGAAACCAAACTCAGGATGCTGTAAGATTTCTCCTGAGGATAAACAGCTCAGGATATTGTTAATATTTCCAAAGGAATCCTCCTTGAGTTCTGCTGTCTGGCTAGGACAACAGCTCGCAGTAGCATGCCACAGTCCTTTGCTTTGGCTGGTTAGAAAAAGTGAATGAAGTACTAAGGCTTTTAGCAGTAGCAAAAGATTTACCCCTGATACTTGACTATTCAACTAATCCAGAATTATAGCCTCAAGGGTAATAATTTGGGGAAACTTTATTTCCTGATTCTGACTTTCCCCTAGAAGAAAGAGGGGAAAACCCAATTCTATTAATAATTGTATTTTCTTAACCTAGTGGTAGGAGTTTACCACACTGGGGGCATCTACAAGAGATGCTTACTGCAGTTGCCTAATTAGCTCCGCAGTAAAGCATCTCCATCTATACATGCGAAGCTATTAGGCCGGAGTAAATTAATTAACTCCGCCATAGGATAGTACTGTTTGATACACATACTCTTCTGTGGTGGAGTTATTTGCTCTGCCACAACACACATTTAGATGGTGAATGGAACTGGCTGGGGCACAAGGGTGATATAGTGTAGGGCTCCCTGCTCTCATACCCTAGCCAGCCCCTCTACAGCATGTTGAGCCAGGGCAGAGCAGCTCTGGGCTGGCAGGCTGATGCCCCTAAGTCCCTTGTAATCCAGACCTCCACCACCCCAGCTCAATGTGCTGTGGTCCTGAGCATATGTTTAAAAGCTGCATCCAGGAGCATTAACCCCAGCACAGACCGTACCAGAGTTTATTGTGTCGCACTAAATTCATATGTAGATGTACCCACTGTTCCTGAAAAATAGCATGTGGAAAGGATTCTTTATGAGTGTCTCATCAATTAATATTTAACTGCACTACTGTCCCACCCTACATTTTGAGTGCTATGTCCATTCTTTCAAGAACTTTGAGGTAATTACCAATGGGAACCACACTGGGTTATATCGCAATGCTGGGTTATATTGCAATGCATGACCCAAGGGTTATATCACAATGCTGTGATCAGATGTACTTCCTTCCTTTTGCCAGTACTTGTTGTATTACAAGAAAGAAAGAAATTAGTATTAGCTTACAGATAAACTCTTCATTGTCAAGTGAAGCCTTACTACTTCTGATCTGGGCCTTGTAATATAAAGGGTACTGGTCCTTGCAATGAACAGTGCACAGCAGCCAAGAGAACAGTGGGGCATGTTACTCTTATTAGGATAGCTGTCACTAACAAATAACAGTGCCTCATGATGAAGGCTGATAGGTGACACAGCAGAGCAGCATCAGACGGAAACTATTTTTCTTGGTCTGCATCTTTCTGTCATCAGTTACAGCACTAGCACTTAATAGTACATTGCTGTAAAGTTCGCACAACTTCTTTGGTGTTTCACTGCACAAATGACTATTCTAAATTGCTTGTAGACAAAGAAGAATGTCAGATTGCAAGGCTAAGCTTTACATAACTGCTAGGTATGTGTCTGGTCAACCAGTTATATTTTCAGTTGCAGATACTGCACATGAATGGAAGTAAAATGTGCTTCTCTGAAGTTTTACACTGAATTTCCACACATTTACATTCTCGTATAAGGTTATAATTTATGGAGTTAAAATGTTCTATACCTGTTATGAACAGACCTATGTAACACTTAGGGCACAGACAGACATTCAGGCCCTCACTCTAACTCATGACACTTTACATAAGGTGCCATGACTTAGAGTGCCCCCTGATCCACCAGACAATCTCCTTTTGGGTCAGGGGGTGGGGATTGAGCCTACCTGCACTTCTAGCCAGTAGGTGGTGGTTCTCCAGCCTCTGAGGAGACTGCTGAACTGGCCCAATCCCCAGCCCCATCCCCACCATCCGAACTTGGAGGCTACCAGCAGGGAGGGAGGTGGGAGGGATAATCAAGTAGCAGCAAGTTGCTGGCTGATCTTTGCCTGGACTGAGCTGGAGGGGGCAGGGGGTGAATTGGAGATCACCCCGCTCACAGGCCTGGCCTGGTTCTCCCCAGTATCCCAGCCAGGTAGTCTGGGCAGGGGGAACTGCAAGGAGGGGCTCAGATCCACCCCTCCTCCAGCTCAGGCCGGGAAAAGCCCAGCCATCAGCTCACTGCTGTTCACTTACCCACCCCCACTCCCTCTCTGCTGGCAGCCTTGGGGACAGTCGTGGGCTGTGCCAGCCCAGCCCAAACACATGAAAAACTAACCCTAGGGAACACAAGTTCCTTAAGGCACTCTGAGGCAGAGCACCTTCATCTAATACCTGATTTGAGGAAGGTTAATGTTTTGTGCATTTGGCCATTTTAAAAATGCACTGCAGCCATGCACATGTGTCATGGCACAGCTGTAGAGTGTTTTCATAGATTTCATAGATATTAGGGGCTGGAAGGGACCTCATGAGATCAAATCCAGCCCCCCCCCCCCCCCCCGCCCGGCAGTCAGCTGGGATCAAGTGACCCCAGTAAGAAATATATCCACCAGTTTGCATGCCTGGATGCATGCCAGACTTTGGTTTGCTTTGCCAGCCACAGCATCACACTGGTGGCTCATATTCATCTTGTGGTCAGTCAAGACCCCCAAGTCCCTTTCAGTCATGGTGCTAGTGAGCGTAGCACTGCTGAGCCTGTAAGTATGTTGAGAGTTCTTCTTACCAAGGTGCAACACCTTACATTTCTCTACAGTGAAGGCCATCATGTTTTGGTTGGCCCACCTTGACAGTGTGTCCTAGTCAGCCTCGATCCCCAGCCTGTGCTGTGGTGTGACTGCCCTCCCCCATAATTTGGTATCATCCACAAACTTGGCCATTTCACATCTGACTTCTGAGTCCAAATTGTTAATGAAGATGTTAAAGAGTACTGGCCCAAGTGCTGAGCCCTGAGGTACTCCACTGGTCACCCTACACCGTGTAGTATTCTTTGAGTCTGACCCTGTAGCCAGTTGCCTAGCCATCAGACCATATGATGATCAAGGCCACAATTCCCCAGCTTAACCATCATGGGGAAGTAGGTGAAAGGCTTTCTTGAAATCCAGATATATGACATCCATGTCATCTTCCTTGTCCAGGGCACGTGTTACCTGGTCATAGAAGGAGATGAGGTTGGTCAGGAAAGACCTGCCCATCACAAAGCCATGTTGGCTGGCATTCAAAAGCTTGTTTTCCATTAGTGTGGCATTGATGGATCCCTTAACAATTTTCTCCAGGATTTTTCCATGGACAGATGTCAGACTGATTGGTCTATAGTTCCCTGGGTCACCCCTCCTCCCTTCCTTGAAGATAGGGACCACAATGGCTCTTTTCCAGTCATCTGGGACCTTGCCCAAGCACCATGAATTTTCAAATATCTCTGCTAAGAGAGATACAATGATGTCCGCCAGCTCCTTCAAGACTCTCAGGTGCATTCCGTCTGGGCCCATGGACTTGTGAATGTCCAGTTTTTCGAGGTGTCCCTCACCTAATCCATATCAATTTTGGGCCCCGTCACCTGCTCCCAGAATGGTTTGTGTCCTTCCTGACAGAGTGATCTTCCTGGAAGGGTAAAAAACCAATGCAAAAAAGTCATTTAAGAGATTGGCCTTTTCTTGGGCGTCGGATGTCAGTTGCCCCGTTGGGTGTCACAGGGACCCAATGCTCTTTTTGTTCTTTTTTCAACTTCCCATGCATCTGAAGAAGGACTTTTTGTTGTCCTTGATTCCCGTAGCTAGCCTGAGTTTGGTTTGTGCCTTGGCTTTTCTCGACTGCTCTCTGGAGGTGTGGGCAAGTGCTGAGTAATCCTCTTTGGTGATGCTTCCTGTTTTCCAGCTGGTGTAGGCTTCTCTTTTGAGTTTAATGAGGTCCAACTGTTCCTTGTTCAGCCAAGGCGGCTTCCTTGCCCATTGACTGCATTTCTTGCAAGATGGTATGGCTTTCCCCTGTGCTTCTAGGATTATGTTTTTGAGAGATGGCCATTCCTCCTGTACTCCCTTTTCTAGGGGGGTATGGCCTCTAATTGCCTGGCTGACCAATTCTCTCAGTTTGTAGAAGTCAGCCTTCCTGAAAATCAGGCCCTGAAAGTCAGCCTTCCCATAATTAAGGACTTCTGTTTTACTAAGGGGTTTGCCTGCTCTTCGGTGAACTAAGAAGGTGACCAATTCATGGTTGCTGTCACCAAGCTTCCCTCGATCCTCACATTGCTTACCAGGTCCTCCCCTTTGGCCAGGACCAGATCAAGCAATGCCTCTCTCCTAGTTAGCTTACAGACCTCCTGCATTAGGTAGAGGTCATCAATGCAAGTGAGAAAGCGATGCAACCTGTGAGATTTGGCTCATCCCAAGAGATGTCAGGGAAGTTGAAGTCCCCCATGACAATCATGCATCAGGAGCATGCGGCTTTGAACAGTTCCCTATTGAATTCCTGATCTACTTCTTCCTCTTAGTGCGGAGGTCTATAGTAGACACAAGTATGTCACTATAGACCTCCCCACCAAGAGGAAGAACTAGGACCCTGAAAGTCAGACCCTGAAAATCATGGGAGGCTGACTTTCAGGGCTTGACTTTCAGGACCTGATGTGCCTTTAGTGTCACCCACGGGCTATGGCATGTTTTTAGATTTTCTTTGCAACTAATTTAATAATTCCTTGCCTTACTTGGCACATGTACAGAAATTTGGGCCTAAAGCTTTTTTTCCTTACTATAAAAAGAGTATTAAAACAGACAGAATCTTCTGCACACTCACAGGGGGCCACCAAAGTGTCAGTGTCAAATGTTACTTGACAAGACAGCCAGTAGCAGCAGGATACTGAAATGGTGAATGTAGTAAGAGATGTGTCTTTAAATCCAAGCTATCTTTCAAATGATTTATCCTAAGGAAAAAAAATCTGATTTTTTTGGCTTTCATAAAACAGGTTTCAGTTTTTAAAGAAAATGAAAGCAAATTGTTATAAAATTGGTCCACATTTTCATCTAACTTCCAGTCTTTAACTATTTGGTTTCCTTATGGCTTAGTACATAAAACACAAACAGATCTGTCCACTGGATTATCTTGGTAGATCAGAGTTTAAACCATTACTTTTCAAGCAATACTGATACAGATACTATACTGATACTGGTACTAACACATTCTCAAGCTAGTGGCAAGTGAAATTCACACCTATTCCAATCTTTGTGAAAGCTCTATTACTGCAGATGCCAAACAGCAAGTAGACAATTAGTGCTATATCCAGTTATAATCATAGGTTCCTATCAAGTACTCAAACTTGTATGGGTTGCCCTGATTGCTGGACTGGGGTCATAATCACCATCATTTTCCACAGTGCCATAACAAACCAACAATGCTCCCGAGATAGTGAATACAATTCTATGGAGAGGAGTCAGGCTGGAAGAAAGTCGTGGAAAGATGACAGATGGCTCCCAAATTCTGCTTTCATAATGGATCACCAGCTGTGTTATAGGAGTGTGCAAAGTGGGCCCTATTCAATTTGGATTCAGCCTGAATCAGGGACAGTGATTCGATTCAGCCAAATCCGAATCTGAGGATTCAATGCTGATTTGGAGAATCAGCGATTCAGACATAAGCACAGCTCAAAAGGTTTTCCTACATACCTTAAGGTAGCAGGCATGGCTCATGATCGCTGTGATGCTGGGGTGCATGGAGTGTCCCACAGGAGTGCGGGGGGCCCTCCATGTGCTCGGTGGCGAACCCGGAAGTGGACCAGAAGTACTTCCAGGTCTGCTGGGGAGCATGCTGGGGGGCCCCGTTGCACCCTCCCAGCTCAGCAGTTGGCTGCAGGGGGACCCCGGCCTCCTCCTGGATCCAGGAGGCACCAGTCACAGAACCAGGTGGGGACGGTGGAGGGGGCAGGGCCCTGCACACTCCCCGGTGGACCCAGAAGTGGACCAAAAGTGCTTCTGGTCCACTTCCAGGTCTGCTGCCAAGTGCGCTGGGGAGCCCCCTGCACTTCTGTGGGACGCTCCATGCACACCAGCATCGCAGCACTCATGAGCCCCTGCTACCTAGGGGTATGTAGAAAAAATATTTAAAGCTGTCTCTATGTCTGAATCTCTGAATCTTTCCGAATCTGTCCAGATTGATTTGAGGGTTCCAACTTGATTCAGAGAGATTAAAGGATCCTCTGATTTGATTCAGATTTGGAGATTCGGTCACCAAATCGGGCCGAATCTCCGCCGAATCGAATCAGGGACCAAAGCTTCGCATAGCCCTACTGTGTTAGTTTTTCCTGGTGTTTGCCAAGGTTTCTACCTACTTGTATTCATTTGAGCTTTGTAAATTACTTCATTTAGCTCCTTTTCTTGCCCCCTTTGTGTTTTTCTTTCTATATACTAGGAAAGCAGTTTGTTGTGGGGACTGTTCACACAAGAAAGCATGATTTACATTTGAGAACACGCCACAAAAATGAATTTTTGATTTTATGAATGAGACTTTTAATCAGAAACCTGTTTTTAAAAGTGATAATTATCCAGTCAAAAAACCCAGAAAACTACCATGACAGTGATGTATTCAGTCAAAACAGATCAAATCAAACAAATCCACAAATGAACTACAGAGCAAGAGTTATTCGAAGACAATAATTTGACAAAGAATTTCAAAATATTGAAAACCTCCAACAATCTTAGAATCATAGAAAATTAGGGTTGGAAGGGACCTCTAGAGATCATCTAGTCCAGTGGTTCTCAACCTTTTTTGCACCAGAGCCCATTTATAAACATCACTGGCCAGTCCTGACCCAGTGCTCCTCACTCCCAACCTCCTGCCCCTAGGCCCCAGCCCCCCAGTGGGTGAAGGGCATGGGGGTGCCCCAAGCAGTCATGGTTTCCCATGTTTTTCTCCTTTAAAGGAAAATCCATTTTTAAAGTTTGTTGATCCATTTTTAAAGTTTGCTCCTGACCCTATTGTATATTCTTGCAAGTAGCTCTTGGGTTGCAACCCACAGTTTGAGAAATGCTGATCTAGTCTAACCCCCTGCTCAAAGCAGGACCTTCCCCAACTAGATCATTCCAGCCAGGGCTTTGTTGACATGGGCCTTAAAAACCTCCAAGGATGGAGATTTCACTACCTCTCTAGATAACCTGTGTCAGTGTTTCACCACCCTCCTAGTAAGAAAGCTTTTTCTAACATCCAACCTAAACTTTCCTTGGTGCAACTTGAGCCCATTACTTCTTGTTCTGTCATCTGCCACCGCTGAGAACAGTCCAGCTCCATCCTCTTTGGAAACACCCTTCAGGTAGTTAAAGGCTGCTATCAAATTCCCCCTCAGTCTTCTGCACACTAAATAAGCCGAGTTCCCTCCGCCTCTCCTCATAAGTCATGTGGCTCAGCTCCTGAACCATTTTTGTTGCCCTCCACTGGACTCTCTCCAACTTGTTCACATCCTTTCTGTAGTGTGGAGCCCAAAAAGAAGAATATTTTCTATTCACAGGTGGTTTATGAGAAAAAAGGGCTGTATCCACTGTGTATTATTTATCTCTGTCTGTTGAACGTTGTGGGAAACAAAGCCATAAACAGAGTACATCCAAAGGTTTGCTGACTTGTCCACAAAAGAAAATCAGACAAGGCTTATAAAACTTTTTTTTTGTTGCTACTTTGCAGGTCTTTTATGGTAGGTGGTGTTAGAGTCATGGTGGTATGGAAATTATCAAGAGGGAAGGATTTCTTAGGGTAATATCTTTAATTGGCCCAAGTCTTGCATTCAAAAGCTCGTCTAACCACATTCCAACTATGTAGCTGGTCCAATCTACAGTTCATGTATTTAATTAGGAGGGTGATGGGTGACATTTTTCAGACGAATAATTTATTCTCTGAAAAATACAATTTCCTACAAAAATTGAAAATGTCAAATGTTTAATTTCAACTTTCAATTTGTATCTGGTGTTTGAAGACTACATTTCGCACACCTCAAAGTAATGTGAAACATGATGTTCTTACTCAACAAAATGTTTAGTTTGATACAAAAAGGAGTTTTTGTTTGTTTTTGTTCCAGTAAGGAAAACAAGCAAAAGGTTTTTCCCTATTTTTTTGGATTTGGCTACTAACCTTTACTGGATGCCAATTAGTTTGAGTAATTTGAAAAGAACTCATGAAAACTGCAAGTGGAATAATATGGGCTGTAACCAGGTACCTATTTTAAAATGTATTTATGGAAATACCCTGGATCGGGTAGGTGTCTGAAAAGAAAAACTGCAAATTGCTGGCAGTTTACATTCTCCTACTTAGAGCAGTAAGAGAAGTATAATAAGAAAGTTTGCGTTTGGAAAGGTTATTTGACAGCATTAAAACTGAAATTTATGACAGCCACTGTGTCACTGGACATGGCCAACAAAATGACACAGCATATATAGAAATTAAAGGTTCAAAGATACTATTTCTAACAATAAACCATTTCCATGCAGTAGGTCCAAGTTACAGAGACTTAATTCTCCATCTGAAACTAAATGGAATCTAGCCAGTAATATCTTGAGATTCGCAGTACAGTGATGCAATATAGATTTTTTTTTCTGTAAAACCTCATAAAAGACAAGGCATAAATAACCTTGTAGACACACCTCATAGATGCATGTGTATTGGCCAAATTTATTATCAGATAAGATGGCAAAAGCATGGAGCCTGGGAAGTCCTGCATGTGAGTGGAAAGGTACCCAAACAAGCTTGGATACTAGAATAGAACAGCAACTCCTGGGTCTCAGGGAGGCGGGGATCTGGTTCATGTGGTGTGACCGCAGACAAGTGAGGGGCCCTGGCAGTGCAGCTGGACAGCCAAAATCCATTAGCCCCTACCCTGATGGAGCCACCCCTGCAGAGCAGGAAAGGAAGCATTTTCTTTTCCCCTTCTCTCACGGCTGCATCTTTGGGACAGCCCAACTCTACACAGCCCGAGTGAACTGTTGATACAATGGATTGCCTTTGGCTGTCAGAAAGTCGGATAGCCCTGCTTGAGAGGATGCTCTGATGCGACTCACCAGTTTGGAGTAGCAGTCTACAGAGCAGCTACTCTGCTCCATCACTTGTGAGAAGAAAGAGATGCTTCCTCCTTCCCCATGAAACCTTCCTGCTG
>NW_005842290.1:31817-39199 GCF_000455745.1 Alligator sinensis
TATCACATTCCTAAACTCAACATTGAAAATCCACAGAGATCAGTGGCCCAATTCTAAAACCAGAACTAAGAAGATAAAATGTTTCATTACCTCGCTGAGCCAATTTAGGAAGAATGTGCCTGGTTAATACGTGTATGCTCAGCCCTCTGCCCAGCCTCATTGGGTTTCGAGATAAGAGCTCTCCCCATCTCATAGAAAACTACATAGACTTTTATATTTATTTTGTCTTTTTTGGGGGCCTTTTGATAACCAATCCCTGTGTAGATATGTCCTTTCTCTCCCTTTGGTTGCTGCACATTGCTTATTCATCAAGGTATGAGTAAGCAGTGCTTTGTGCGCAATTCCATGGAGGCCAGATAAAGGGAACTAGAACATCAGATACACTCCAGCTGTTCTCTACAACCGCCATTTACCTCCCCTTGCAAATGTAAATCTTTCAGCTCTCTCCCCCTAACATTTCTTCTTAATTTCCTTTAAAGAAGAGAAAGGAAAAAGCTGTCTGGGGAGACAAGCACAGACTTTACAGGCTCCAGCTTGTGTTTAAAATATATAAATTACAAAAGAAAGCAGCCAGAAACAGCGCATCTCACCTCTGCTGGGCAGGAGCTAGTGTCAGCCAACAATGACAGTCAGGCCATAGAAAGCCCTGGCTGGTTTGTCTCCCCAGACAGCATTTTCTGTCCAGATGATAGTGGCAGTAACACTGTGAGAGGAGGAAATAGGGAAGCAGCCCAGTAGTGCTACAGAAACTCCAGCTTCAGCTGAACTACCACTAGCACTCAGCTTGTCACAGGTGGCAACACAGACTTGTCCTGGCAATGGACTAACTCACGAGCCTTGTGCTCCAAACAACACCCTGCAGCCACATTGAGGAGAGGGTTTTGCACCCCTTTCTTCAGGGATTCAGTTTGATTTTTTCAAAATAATACAACTTAAACATAGCAGTTGTCCTCTCCCCTTGGTGGGGAGCACTATCTCAATAAGGCTCACAAACATGCAACAAGCAGCATGCTATTTATTCTGCCATTCAGAGGAGATTTAAAACAGCAAGGAGGCAGAAGCCAGATATTTGGTTCAGACCAAGTCCTGTCTGCTCCTCATCCCACGTTGCAGTGGCTTCCATAAAACTAAACTGGGATCTGCACCAACCCTTGTTTCAGTTTTCTGACTAAAGTTTTGCCAAAAAAAAAACAAACCTGCTTCTTGGACCATTAATGCTGTTGCACTGTAAGTGGTCATAAAGATTCATGGCACTTTTCATAAGATCAGGGATGCTAACCGTGGCAAAAACCAATCTCTCTTACTATGAAAATCTTACGTGAAGTTTCAGGACACTTCTGGCTTGGTCACTCCCGTTCTAAAGGAGTGTTCTTTTATCCCTATACAGGGATGCCTAGAAGAACATGTTATCATTTGGAGAATTTGGCAGATGAAATACTAAATCGATACCAGGTATTATTCTGATAACAAGTAATCCTACTACTGCTCACCAATGGTGGGCTTTTTCCTTCCACCGGGCTGCTGTGTTTGCTTCACAATCTGCCTGGTTGTTTTCAAACAAGTTTCTTTTGGTAGATAAAGGCATTCAGAGCCTCCTAGCCCAAAGGTTCTTCCCACAAAAAAGTGTGCTTCTAACAGGGGTGTGAAAGGAGAGGTTTGTAAAGGGCACTTAGACAATGGGAAAGTGATAGCAATTGGTTGTTTGTGTCCATTTGTGTCTTCAAGATATTTGTGCCCTCAGAATATCACTGAACTCATATACTTCATCCTCACACACAACAACTTCAGTTTCAACAACTAACAGTTCCTCCAGACCATGGGCACAGCTATGGGTACCAAAATGGCCCCACAATATGCCAAACTTTTTATGGCCCACCTGCAAGAAAACTTCTTCAAGAACTGCACCATCAAACCCTTAATATAGCTGAGATACATAGATGACATCTTCATCATTTGAACCAAAACCCTGCAATCTCCGATTGATTTCCACCAAAAATTCAACCATCATCACCCCTCCATCAGACTATTGCTTGAATACTCTAACACCAGCATTTCCTTTTTGGACACCACAACCAATATTCAAGATAGTAAAATTCAAAATATATTAGAAACCCACAGACCAACATACATATCTACACAGAACCAGCCATCACCCTAAACACACCAAGAAAGCTGTAATGTAGAGTCAAATTCTCCGATACCACCGAATTTGCAGCGAGGAGAATACCCATGACCACCACCTCACAAATCTCAAAAGGGCCTTCAGCCAGCAAGGACACTCCTCCAGAGAGAGAGATTGTACTTTTGAAAGAGCCACCTGGATACCATGTATTTGCTGCAGTACCAACAGAAAATCCCCATGAATCGCATACCATTAGTTACGACATATCAACCTTCCCTGGAACCTACATGGAAAATCCTCAAACAAATGCAACCCATACTAGAAGAAGACCCAATTCTTAAAGAAGTCTTTCCAGAACCACCCAACCTAGCCTTCAAGCAAGCACTCAACCTCGTTAACCTCATCACCAAAAAACTCCCTATGACTCAGACCACACCAAATGGATCCAAACCGTGCCAGGACAAGAAATGCAAAACCTTCCAACAGTCTCTACCACCCCCACTATAACTACACCCCACAATAGAACCATCACCATTCCTGGATGGTAAGACTCTCCCCTACTTTTTCCTGGATGGTAAGATCCAGGAATGGAGAGTCTTACAACAACAGAAACTCCCTATGCCTGAAGACTGGTGACTGGGCCCGAAAGCTTGCCATGAACTTTTTTCCAGCTACTCAGTTGGTCTAATAAAAGATATCACATCTACCCAAAAAACGTTGCTTACTTGTGTCCTTAGACCAACGTGGCTACAACCAAAAGCCCAGCATTTGTGCTCTCAAAATTCTCTCTAATATTACTATGGTTACCTGTGCAGTACAGGTTTTGCCATGACTATTTAATGGATTTAACTGGTCATTTACAGCCTGATGCCCAGTTTGCACTAATGATTAAATGTAGAGGGGTCTGTGTGAGCAAGCATTTTCTCACTTGGATTTTTGAAAAATCAGGTTGATAGAGCCTTACTCAAAGATCTTTGAAGTCTCTGGGAATCTCTCCATTGGCTTCAGTGGGCTTTGGATCATGCCCTAAGAGTTTATCAGTCACTAAGGCCCTTGTGTTAGCAGGGTTTAACTCCGATTACTATGGGACATACACCTCCACATTTTTCCCATTGCTGGTTAAATCTGTATTCACACTACAGCACTCTGAAATCAGATGTTTCCCCAAGGATATTTCTGATGCTTATCCTTCTTTGCTAAGGAGAAAATTCCTTTATATAACAGAACTGGGAGCTTCTATTGAAAACTTACCACCCTGCAAAGAAAGATGTTGTCATACAGACTGGTTTCTCTGATAGAGCTGTTGCAATACTTTTGTTACAAAAATGTGAAAGATAATGTCAAGAGAATGGAATAGATTTAGGGTATTGTGATAACATAACACACTGTACCACAAAGGATCACAGGATTGGTTCTGGTAATTGAAAGGACTGCTGAAAAAATAGGTCTGGGTCTGTGGACAAGGAGAGCAACAACTTTGCACAGACCAGAAAAAGCACATTATTGTTTAACGTTGACTTTTTACTGATATTTTGACAAAACCAGTCATTGCAATTTGAAATATTTCAGCCATTTTTGCTATTGATTTTCCTGCCGAACTTGTCTTGCTACCTTGAAGGATAGGCCCAGATTTTCCAGACCCTGCACACCCAGCTGGCAGCAAAGCCAATTCAGAAAATAAGTGAAGCCAAGTGTCTGAAAACAGTGAGTGTATCAGGACCCTGGGACTGAGACTCTGATTCACTTTCACTGGGAAAGGAAAATGAGTATGAAAAGTGTTTGTTTTTTTTAAGATGGAAACTTAACATTTTGGAGTAACATTATACTAATTCACATTTCCCTTTTCTACAGTGCATCTTTTGGGGCCAAATTCTGCCCTTATTCTCACTTACATAATTGAGGGCAAAATATAGCCCATTGGGTGATAGTTTCAGTGTTAGTCTAACTCAGAGTGACCAAAATATGTTCCATGGAGCTGTCTCATCCAGCCTGCAGAGCTCCCAAGAATCCAGAAATTTGGCAGTGGGGCAAACAATAGCACTGTTTATTGCCACAACTTCCCAAATCACAGCAATTAATGCTCCTACCCCTTGTCACACTGTCAAATTTCCAACTCATGGTGAGTCTGGCAGACCAGATAACATGGCTTTCACTGCGTGGGATCAGGCCCATAGACTGGCCCCCAGCACTCGTGCTGCCTGCAGGGCCAGATGGGTTGGGCACCGCTAGTCTACTTCTCCTCATGTTTCCCTGTTGACTCTGATGGGAGCAGAGACAGGTCAATGCTAAACCCTTCTGAAGATTCCCGAGTCTGGCATTTTAGGAGGGATGGTGTGCAAGTCAAACTAGGTGGCAGTAGCATAACTGGGGTAGTGAGCACATTTTGACTTAGAGGAGGCACTGCCCCTGCCAGTCTTTGCTGCAAACTCTGATGAAGCAGATCTATCCTATCCAACCCTAGGAGCTCCACACTGGGACACCCTAGGCAGGTAAGACCACTCTACTTCTCCCCCTATCCCTACTCAGGGCACAAAACTCATTAGTTATGCATGTGTTGGGAAAGGCTAACTAAGAAGCCCAGGGACTGAATCATAAAGATTGTAAAGCAAAAACAAACTCTCCCAAAGCCACACATTATGCAGAAGCCACACATTACGCAGAGAAGAAATATATTCTATCCCATGCATCCATTGTGAAAATCCTGCCTGCATCCCAACCAAAAGAGAGAATAGTTTGGCCCCCAGCTCCACTCTGATGGTTTTTAGCTTTGATTCCTCAGAGTTATCTATTTTTTATTATTAAAAAATGAGAAAGCAGCTATGGCTTTGTTAAATAAAGAATGGATTTACTCTTTAGTTATTGCCACACTTTTCAGCTCATACTGAATGGAAATAGACATAAAAGAGGTTTTTTAGTACTGTGATAGACCGTGTAATGGTTGGGTGCATTATAGTGTGCAACTCTGGTTGTCTCTCTCACGGTCTCACTGACTGCTACTCCTAATGAACAGGTTTAAAAGGATCAAACCATTGAGTGGATAATGTATCTGGTGGGCTCTCTCAAAGTATCTTTTTCTTGCTTTGTACCATAGTAAACAAGTTAAAAATGCAGTAGAGAGGAAAATTGCTAGTGACATGTAGACCTCACTGGCTTTTCTACATTATCACAAGTTGTAAAAAGCCACTTTGAACAGCACAGAAAAGTAGTTATTTCAATTAAAAGGCTTGGAGTAACAGCTTTCAAGCAGCAGATATATAACCCATGATTTTAAATGGAAGTATGCAAATATAATTTATTTTCTGGAATTTTTGTACAAAATTTACTTAGCCCCCCAGAAGCTTTGTAGTTAAATATCCATCATGTTGAGTACCATGTGCCAGAGTCAAGGATTATGAGATTTTATTCCTGTAACAGGATTTGCCATTAAAGTGACAGCTAGCAGCCCCCTGTAACAGGAACATAGGAATTGCTATTGTGAAACAGATCAGTGGTCCATGTAGTACAATATCTTGTCACTGACAGTGGACAGTACAAGATGCTTTAGGGGAAAATGCAAGAAACTCTGCAGTATGGGATAATCAGCACTCAGGGAGTTTCCTTCTAATTCCCAATAATAAGAGATTTACTTAATTCATGGTTTTGCAGATTTCACAGGAACTATGAAATCCAGGATTGTCTGCAAAATCTATTAAATCAACAAAAAATAAAGTGCTGGCTCCCCAGTGGGACAGCAGGTAGGGGAGTGGCACAAAGGGCAAAGGGCTGCTCCCTCATCCCCCCTCCCCCCACTGGAGCCTCTCTACCAATCAGCACCAAGGGGCAGGCCAGCATGAAAAGCAGCCAGCAATCAAGATGGCAACCGCCGTCTCATCTCTCCTCCTCCCCCAGGCCTCTCTGCCAATCGGGGCCAAGGGGTGCGGCCTCTCCACTAACCAGAGGTGAGGGGCAGGACCACTGCAAAATGCTCACAACATCAGTTCTGCATGCTGAGAGCAAGCTGTGAAAAACTCTTTGTCTTGCTGCGATTTAAGTAGGGTCCTACCAATAATGTAAGGTGGCCTATCCACTGACACATGGAAGTTCATATTCTTTCCAGGGCTTCGTTTCATTTTGAAACATACTATTAGTATTTTGAATATCCCCATTACATGCATAAAAGGCCTTAACAGTGCAGTTAGGCTCTTGCCCTTAATGATATCCTGTGTCTGAGTTTCACAGGCTGCGTGTCTTATGGATAAAAAAAAGGATCAAGGAATTTCAGTGCCAGATTTCAGTGGCAGTCTATTTCAATTACAATTTCACCCCCTGGCTTTTATATTGTGAAAAAGAATGAATGGAAACACCCAATCTACTTCCTCTATTCTCATTGTATTGCATATTTATCTCATCCCATTGTATTCAATCCCTTTGTGATGTAAGCAAATCCAGAGTTTTTGATCTCCATCCCTAAAAGATTTCTAGGTCTCTAATCTGTCACTTCTTATTCTCCTCCCCTCACCCCCACCACGAGAGAGAGTTGGGGATGCACAGGCAACTGATGGGGGGGGCATGTGCCCCCCTTCCCCCCCGAGATTGGCCCCTGACTCAGCACTGCTCAAGATGGGGAAGTTTTTGCCATGTGAGCTGGCGATGTGTTGGGGGCGGGCACTAAGCCGTGGCACAGAAGTATAGGAGTGGACCCCCCGGTCCAGCCCACAAATTGTGCCTCCCCAGACTCAGGAGGCACCAGTCATCCCTGGAGGGGTGTCTATTCTGAAGTGTCCTCAAAAGCTTTAAAAAACAGCCGTTGAAACACTACTTTGTTTATACTGTGTGGTAACTTAGTGAATTGTCTGCATGGAGAAAAATTCTGAGCAGAATAAAATATATAAGAACATAACCTAAGCCTTGAATATTTAAGCCTGGGATTGCCCAGATGTCTGTTTAAGGCAAAAATGCATTTTCTTTAAGGAAGGAGATATGACCCTTCAGCTATTTATTCTTTGGTAAAAGAAAAAAAAAAAGATCTTCGGCTTGTGGCACCACAATCATTCTCACAACAGCTCATGTTTTAGGTGAGGAATAAAAATACCATGAACTGATAACTCTGAAACCTGAAATAACACTGGAATACAGAAAATGAGGTACATAGAGAAGAATTCTCTCTACAGTCTTTCATTCAGTTGAAGGGGTTTTGGGTCAGGTCATAAAGCTTTTCAGAATTCATTAGAAGACTACAGTAGGGCTGAGGGGGGTGGAAGGGGGGCTGATTCTGTTCCTG
>NW_005842290.1:39230-109013 GCF_000455745.1 Alligator sinensis
TCAATGGCAGAACTCCTCATGCTTGCCGTGGGAACAAGCATAAGCCCATGGGATAAGTTTGAAGATGAGATAAGTCCTGGTTCCTTTTTTTAAGGTGCAACACGGAAATGCATCATGGAAATTTGTCCATGCATTGCTTGAACTCAAAAAGGCACACTGTACACTGGGCCATTAAGCTCCTCTCATATTATTATTTCTACAGCTGAAAGAAAAAAAATCTGAAAGCAGCAGGCTGTGGTATCTGGTAATTATATTCCAATACTCTTAAACTCTTTCAAATAATTAGTCAATCAAGCATCCTCTACAAATTGATATTGGGCCAAACTCATCAGCAGAGTAATCCTATTGACTTCAGTACTTTTACACCAGGGTTGATATGCTCCAATACATTTATTTTCTACAAATAATTCACTTTGGCTGATAGCTTGCTCCTTGCAAAGCTCTAGCCTGAAATCCTCTTGCAGTGCTGTTGCTATTCACTAGCTTCCACTGGTGCATCCATTTTTTCCAGCCCTAACTCAGAAAATGCAAAACACACACTGTGCCAGGAAAATGAATTTGTTCAATAAGCACTGCAGTGTCAACTCGTACTAATTCTGTAATGCTGGAATAAACAAAGTCAGGAATTATGCTTGGCTTTTTAGCCATCAATAAAACCTTATAAATCTGTAAGTACTCATAAATTTCACTGTCCAAAAACTGATATTGAGGCAACTCCAACTTAGAAAATTCAAATTGCTTTTTAGCCAAACAATAAATGAAGCTAATATGTATTGACTGCATTAACAATTCATAAATGCACAAAAGAGAAATAAACAGGCTTTATAGCTCTGCTATATCTTTGAGGCATTGATTAAATTCTGTAGATGCTGGTGTGTCACTCTAGCAGTTATTCAATAAGTCTAGTGTTTGTCTGTCAGTGTCTTTTGTCATTGCGCTGACTGTCCTGCTCCTTCTCAGGTTGGCAGCTATTTCGAAAAATGAACTGTCACCGTGGGATAATCAATTAATCAAGCATGGATTGCTTGACCGAGTCTTCTAATGAATGTTAACATGAAAACACTTGTCAGACACTTTGCAGGCCAAAGTGTTTGTACAGTTGGATTCCATGTATGGGTATTTGGCTGGCAGTGAGGCCAATAAGCATGGACCCAACTCATTTGTTAAACATGGGTGTTACTTGTAAGCATTTATTTGAAAAAGAATGGTTAATTTGTGAACAACTCAGTTGGATTTAGGGGTTCATTCCTGTTCTTTAAGAATTCTGTTTGGTCTTTACCTTGCAGCAGGTATTGGGCCCTCATAGGATTGATCCCAAAATACATCATCTTCAATGGAGACCTGAAGGGTAAATGCATTTTCATGAGCTATTAACCTTTTTCAACATAAGAGCAATTTATGTGTAACATATAATTATCATAGTGCCTAGCAACGCCCCTCATTTTCAACTGATATTTCATTTTCTAGGGTTGTATACCTCTGTCATTATGATGGCAAAAACATGTTAAAGGTGTCTGTGAAGATGCTCTTCTTGATTAAATGTATTTGTATAAATAATGGCCTAACTCACCATAGCTGTTTTTAGTATGGGAGTGGAGAATAACTATTTCAGTGGGGAGTACACAGTATCACATACGTGCTGTGAGATCCTATGGAATTATAGGTGAGGTATTAAAGAGAAAACGTCAAAAATCCAACCTGGCCTCTCAGATGTAAACTCTGAGCATTCAGCACCTTTGAAAACATGCAAAATCTTGACTCCTGTATGTGCATTCAGAATAGTGGTCTGTACTAGGCCAGTTCTTAAGCAGATTCATTTGGGGAAGTCTGCTGGAAACTGCTGGCAAGACATGCCAGTTAAGAATTCATCTCTTTTGATGGTGTTGAAAATATTTCTGTTTGAATGTGTGAAAGTTGTTTCAATTAAAAAATAGAACCCAAAACAATAGCTACTGATCCTGCCCATTACAGTCAGATTTGCAAAACTGCATGCATATTTTCAGGCAACATATTTGTGCATGTAGATTTTCACTGCGTGTGTGAACAGGCTCAAATGAGGTATCTGCATGTACTGAGGCACCAAATGTGCATGGGCATATTATTGTATGTAGGTGTATGTGTTAGGCATGTAAGTTCATGTGTGCCAGGATATGCTTGTATTGTTGGAGGCTGACACTGACAGAGTAAATGTAGACTATGGTGCTGCTCATAATTTCAACTGGGTGTCTCCAGATTACTTTACTAGAAGTGCCTTGCATGAAACCAGACAGAAGACTTTTAAAAAGCAATATTAAGAGCATCATGAATATAATAACTGAACAGGAAATTTTCTATGAATCTAAGTAATTATAGCACAACGATCATTTTAGAAGACTGTCATTTTAATGATGATAGGTTTTACTTTGCAACTTCCACTCATGAAAATAACATACAAGAGCCAAACATAATGCAAGGTTTCAAATGCACATGTATTGTCATGTACTTGGCTTTAAACAGGTAAATCTGTGTACTTCTGAAGGTTAAGGTTGCAAACAGATAGGTTTGCACATTTATATCCTAACTTGCATAAAACTCTGATGATTTGCCACAGCCATGAGCATACAGAGGTGTAACGACATGGCCAGCTTCCTGGGCTGCCCAGCTCCCATACACACAGCGCAGCTCCTGGTTGCCACTGCAATGCATGATCGCAATGGCAATTGTGTGGCTGTAGCAGAAGCTATTTTGTTTTGTTTTTTTAACTTCCCCTTTCTTCCAGGCAGAGTCCAGAGTGGCTGCCCTGGTTGCTTCACCCTAGTTATGCCACTGTAAGCATGCTTAAGTATATATAGGTTTGAAAAAAAATGCAGGGAAATATACATTGAGCCAACTGCACAGTTTTTTCCAGGAAAATATCAGCTAAATAATCTGAGCATCTTTCTTCGATCCCTTCAGTAATACACTTTCATCTAATCCCTAATATTATGAATGTTCTTGTGGCAAGAACTTATTTGTCATAAACTGGTCTCACTTTGCAGAGGTTCTAGAGACGAGTCATTCTAGAGAGCGTACGCTGCTCTACACTAAACTCAGCTGAGGTTAAACTTGTTCTTTTATGCCATCACAATTTACACGATGGTATTAATCTAAGTAAAAAGAAACATCTGGAATGTAATGGATTGGAAATGACAAGCTGGAACAACATACATTTCTGCAAGCGTGATTTTGAAAAGCTGTAGCAACACTGAGGCCATTCTTGATGTTGATTTAACTCTGGACAGGTCATTTACTTATATTTTTGAGTGCATTGTTTGTACTGGAATATTTGCATCTGTAACAGGGAACTCCTGCCCCTGTTACTAGGAAGGTGGGGGAGGGCAGGAAACTCGGGGCTAGAAATGGCAGCAAGTAGTAGCTACACAGGTGGACTGAGCCAAGGACTAAAAAGGCCAGGGGATTAGTGATGCAATTAGCTGCACCTGGGCCCCGGGTGCAAGTGATCCGGTCACATGGCCAGAAGAAGGCCGGGCTTGGGCATATAAAACCAGTTCCTGACCATGTGAGGGGCAGTCTGGCCCTGGCTGTGAGAGGATATGTTGCTTCCAGGAGAGAGCTGGCTGCAGCAAGGAGCCAAGCCAGCTTGAGGAGTACTTGGGGGCTGGAAGGATGGAAGCTAGCCAACCTGAGCAGCAGGGCTCGAGTGCCAGAGTCCCAGACGGGTTTAAGTTAGGACCAGTTAGGTCACTGTTTAGTGCTGGAGTTTTTCTACTGGAGGACCAGGTTATGGCTACAGGGGAGGAGGAAGCCACGGGTGGGGGTACCTGGGTGGCACTCCGCTATCAGTGACAGAAGTCAGCCCCAAGCTAGAGGAGCTGACGCTGGCTGGGTGAAACTGGAGCCCGAGGAGGGGCTGCTGCCAAGTCAGGGCTGCTGCCAAGTCAGTGCTGCTGCCCAGGAGCCAAGGTCTTAGACAGTGGACCAAGGCTGAGGGTGCGGGCAAAAAAAAAGAGGCCAAGGCTGGGACAACTAAAGCCCCAACAGGTGCTCTGAAGCCTGAGGGAGCACTTCCTTCATGGGGAAGCACTTGAGGGCAGGTGGCAGGGGGAGCACCGACCCCAGACTTAGCTGTGAAAGCAGAGCTTTCATTGAGGGAACCAGCAAGGTTGAGGGAACCAGCAAGGTTACCCTGACCACAGAGACCACTCCCCCAACCACCCAAAAGATAATGCCCACGCTGTGGCAGGCAAGAGACTGGAGGCAAGATGGGTCCAGGAAAGAGCTGGCAGGTGGGTTGAACCACAGTGGGTACTAGGTGCTGGGGTGGCAGACCCTGAGGCCTGCTACGGCATCTAAATGCATTACTTTTATTGTAAAACCCCGATATCATTTTCTAGAAAGAAAGACCTTAATTTGTAATGTATCTTGGACTTCTGTTAACTTTGGATTTTCCACAAGCACAGTTTAACATCTGCCGGGCAACAGCTCTTTGATTTTAATTGAAATATACATATTATTGCCACCTCTCTGGATTTTATGGGACTTCATGAGTGACAGTACAGTGCTGCACGTTTCATTATGTCGAGGATTTCAAGTTTGCAATCTGAGTGCTCTCCGTGAATGGCTATGAAATTAACATGCATCTAGAGTTGTGTTTGTTTCCTCAAAAAGAGAAAAGCCCTTTGGAGAAAAGTCAAGGAAGAAACTCAGCCCAGGATGTACAAAAAAAAAGTCTAAACATGGTCTTTTCAGTGTGTTCTGTGAAATAAAACACAACAAGAAGAAAGCCATTCAAGTGTAAACAAGAGCGTATCAGTTGACGCAGCCGTCATGTTTGGATTGATCAGTTCTCCCCCTCTCTGAGCACCCAGTTCACATTTGCCTCTCTCCACTGTAATTTCCTATAAAGCCCCTCTACACTGCCAGAGCAGTGTGAGGGGTCTTTAGCACAATAAGACTCACACAGTGCAAATAGCTTCATATATTAAAGTCCTAAATGTTCAAAAGCCACTAACGTGTATTTAATAGACATCATGACAAATGGAAGCCTGAATATAGATTACTTCCCCTGAATTTGTCAAAGTCAGTGGAAGTTGTGCATATGCATGAGGATAGAATTTCACTTATTTCCTTTTTTTAGCCTGTAACCTGGGTGGTACTCCGAGATGCACCCCTCTCCAGTTGAAGGGATCGGAGTGGTGTCGGAGCACTGTGGGAGGTGTCGGGGAGGCCCTCCTTTCCCTATAGAGCAGAGACAGAACACCAGTGGGGACGTAACCGTATAGCCTATAATGAGGGAGACAGGGTTTTAGGACATAACATAGATACCAGGGGGTGTAGTGTACACTCAAGTACCCTGGGGGAACGGAAGATCTCAGCAATGGTTAGGCATACCCATTCAACTGACAAGAGATAGGATGACAAAACATGAGACGCAGGTTGACAAAATACACGAGAGTGCTAACAAAATATGGCACATGGGTTAACAAAGTACAGGACGCAGGTTAACAAAATGTAAGATGTGGGCTAACAAAAATAGAAGCGGGTTAAGAAAATATGAGATGCAGACGCCCTATGAAGAGGTGGGGGAAATAGATAAGGATCCCACCTCCCCAGTGGGGGTTCCCTCTTCCTAACAACTCACTGCTGAGTTGCCTTGACTGGGAATCAAACCTTGAACCAGCCTCCCAGGTGAGGATTCCCTCTTCAATCAATTCACCTCTCAATTGTCTTGACTGGGAATCAGAGCCAGGCCTCCTGTGATGGTTCCACCACTAACCATCCAAGGACTCTTGCAGGGAGTCTCCCTGCAACTGCTGCAAGCCAAGTTGCCCAGCCTCCTGTTGGGGGGAATCAGGGGCCTGAGCTGCTGCCTGCGACTTGTGACTTGGATCTGCCGCACGCTGCTTCACACGCTGAGCTCCTGGCTTCCCAGCTGGAGAGCTTCAGTCCCTACTGGGACCCAGCCACACCGGGTGCCTAGTACTGAGCCATCACCTGCAGCTCGGAGAAGTCTGGTCCCTACTGGGACCTTCTGCACGCCACTGGCACACCGGAGAAGCTTCGGCCCCGCTGGGATCCTGCTGCCCAGGCATGTGCCAGAAGCCTGGGGCCAAGCTGCTGCCTGCGGCTTGGGAAAGTCCGGTCCCTGTTGGGGCCCTCTACATGCCGTTTGCGTGCCAAGAGGGTTGGAGCTGAGCCGCCTCCTGCGGCTCCCAGGCTCCGGTCCCCAGGCGAAAGTCCTCTGAGCACTGTCCCGTGTGCCGGGCTCCTTCAGGGATCTGGGGCAACCACTGTACCCCGCTGGTCAGCTCTCGCCAGCTCTTCGGTGCCCCTCTTCTTGTCCCTTGCTGATCTTCTCTCCCTTGAAGCCAAGTATGCTTCCCCTTTTGTCCTACCTCCACCCCCCAGGTAGCTGGCGGGACCCAATCAGGGGACCAGAGAAGTGAGTCTTCTCTCAGGTCTGGTGTCCCTACCTGGCCCCTAGGTGAGGGAGGGGACAAGCCTTTTCCTTTTCCAGGGCCCGATTGGTGGGGAAAAGGAAATCCCCCTCCACCAGTCATTTTTGAACTTTACAAAACCCTTGGACCAAGCCGCCACTGGCAAGTCCATCACAAGTCCTTTTTCTCTTTTCACACACGATACTTAGTACAGAAGCATTTCAACCAAAACACTATTGGTTAGGCATGTATATTCTATAATGTTGGTTTTCCACTTGAGTCCACGTGGCTTCCAAGTTCTGTACAGTTTTAAATACAATATTGCTTTCAATGCAAGACACACTTATTATATCTAAATATTGCTTCTAGAAATTTCTTCCTAAATTTGAGTTTAAAAAAAAAAAAAAAAAAGGAAAAAGCCCTAATATTCACTGTGGAAGTTGTTTTCTACATTTCTGTTTATGCACTGTGGAAGTTGTTTTCTACATTTCTGTTTGCTGCTTTTTTTTTTTTAAATTGAAGTCAGAAAATTTAGATGAGTCTTCAATTCAGTGGTGCCTTTTATTTGAACAAATATAGTATTATCAAATGCAATATGCCTACCTGTGACTACAGGAGGAACTCAGAGGTTGTACATTGGCAGAACACAGGATTTATGGGCCTGTGGTGGGCTTGAAACTCAGTTCCAACTGGGCTGCAGCCTGAATACATACATTCAAGCAAACCCAGTTCAACCAGCAGCTTTTGAAAAAAGATGACGAGATTAAATGTGCACAAAGACTATGTTGCACTGGTGTCTAAGAGCACGATCTATATTCAACAGCATTCGCTTTTATTTATGAAATGGCAGCGAAGTCTCTGACACATGCTCTGTTGTTGTCATAACAACATTTTTTCTTAACCCCTTGCCAAAGGGCACCTGACACTGGGAGCTCTGCACTTCACTTACCTATGACAAATAGTCTGTATACAGGCAGGATGAATGGTTCCAATAGCCTCCTGGAGCATCCCACTGGGGAGAACTTATACGTCTACTTATAGGAAGGTTTTTTGCTGGTCCGCTTATGTATTTTGTTACCCGCCAAAGAGTTCAAGTGGAAAAAAGTATTATATATAATCCTGTACATTCATTTCCAGAGCATGCAGTATCCACAACACACCTGTAACTGTATCTTCTGCTGGGAGTATTTTGGAAAGATTTGGATTCAAACACTGATCCTGAAACACTTACATACATCACCTTAATTGTAGGCGTAGTTCCACTGAAGCCAATGGAACAAGGTAAATATTTGCATGGTACCAGAAGCACTGTGCAAGTGGTGAAGAGCTTGTGTTAATGAGGTGAACATTGTAAGGGAGAAATTGAAGCAGAATTACTATAACTACTACTCCCACATAAACGGATGCTGGGGGCAGAAAGAGAAGGCAATCTGTGTAAATAATGCAGAGTATTTCCTACCAGTCAGAAAATTGGTGGCAGTATATATTTTAGCTTCTCTATCAACGTATGTTAATTCTCATGCATGCTATTTGCTTCTTGAAACAAAAGCCAACATTTTCAAACAGAATGTCTAAATGGATGTAGCTAGGCTGAGGAGCTGAAAATCAGTTGTCATGGAAGATACTAGGAACTATAGTTTTTCAGCAGCTTTGAAAAAGATGCTGCTTATGTGGCTGTATTAACTAGTAATGTTATTAAAGTGTATTAACTATTAACTTTTTTAAACATTGTGAAAATATGTAGCCCTGCTGATCAAGAATATTTGAAAGCCAAAATGATCAGATTGACTTAAAATCAAGATATATTTTTAAAAATGATACATTGGACTCATTTTACTGCCTTCTTCTCATGTTTGGGCTTTTAGGTTAAGGACAGAAGTTACAGCAAGAGATGCATCCTATGACAATTGGTTTAAGTGATCAGAAACTAGTTAAACCTGTAACAGAATAGAAGTTCAGTGCACATAAACCAGTGTCAAAGTGGCCAAAAGCAGTTTAAGATAAACCAGGTTGAATGTAGTATCATACCTAAACTGATTTAGGTCAAACTGGTTTATGCAACTTCTGTCCCAGACCCCTTCCTGGTTCAGGTTAAATCAGAGTCCCTCAGCATTTTGCAGCTCTGGGCTGGGCTATGCTGTCTGCTCCAGAGAGAAGGGCTGGCCCTGCCCCTCTGCTCCCTAGGTGAAGCAGTGAGGGCTGGCTCACCACCCCCTTCCCCCTAGGCAAACCCCCGCTGGGGGCTGGGGCCAGGGAGGGGGGGTTAAACTTCCCTTCCCCCGAGTACAGAGCTGCCCTGCCCTGCTTACCTGGTGCGGCTATGACTGTGAACTACAAATCCCAGAGGCACCTGGAAGCAGGAAGAGGAAGTGATGGGCAACCCTGCAGAGTCCTGCTACTGCGATTCTCGGCTGCAAATCCCAGAGACCTTGGGTACAGCAGGAAGAGGAAGTGAACACACAGCCCATGATGGCTACATGCCAGAGAGCCATGCTCTAGCACCCCCTGGCTTCTGGCTTGAGCCGCTGCAGGCATGTGGATACATTTCCATAATCAAAAGCGGTCTGTTCATTTGCTTATTGGTTCAATCTTTGCAGTTTAAACTAACCTGCAAAGACTAAGTCAATTCAGCCTCAAGCTTTTTGACTGTCTATACTTAGCCTCAGACTCACATCGTCTGGCTTTCCTCTGTGAACATGAGGACTGCAAACTTGTTTTTTGTTTTGTTTTGTTTTGTTTTAAAAGCAAAGCAAAACCTCTCATGAAATCACATAACTCAAGGAGCAGCGGCTTTAATAAAAACACCAAATATGGTGATATTATTGTTCAATGGCTGAGACCTGGCAGCAATTTATAGGGTACGTCAGCTGTCTGCCTGGTTGAATCTCCAAACTGCAAAGGTGCCAAAGTGGATGGAGCAGTAAAGCTCCCTCTCAAAGCACCTGGTGCTCAAAGCTTATTCATAGATTCATAGATGCTAAGGTCGGAAGGGACCTCAACAGATCAGAGTGCTATGGTGAGGTGACCCCAGCCAGATGCCTATCCAGCCTTCCCTTAAAGACCCCCAGGGTAGGGGAGAGCACCACCTCCCTTGGAAGCCCATTCCAGATTTTGGCCACCCTTACTATGAAGAAGGTTTTCCTGATATCTAGCCTACATCTGCTCTCTGTCAGTTTGTGACCATTGTTCCTTGTTACCCGAAGAGGCACTCTGGTGAACAGGGCATCTCTGATCCCTTGCTGCGTCCCCCTAATGAATTTGTAGGTGGCCACAGGATCACCTCTCAGCCTTCTCTTGCTTGTGCAGAGACACTCACAGAAATGTGCAAGGTGCTTAGTAATGAAGGTCAGCTTCTGCACTGAACTGAACAGTGGTACATGTGTATGTGAGAGTGTGTATGAGAGATGAAAGAGCAAATATATCAAGTGAAGGCAGAGCATAGATGCACCAATGGCTTAGGTGAAATTCTGCACAAGAAAGTCATGCACAAATTGAATGGAGCTTTGTGGATTCAAGGCACTTCTCTTGCCACCTTACAAACTGGGTTTGTGTGTGCAGAAGGGTGGGCTTTAGAAGAAAGTCAAAACAACCTGTTGTGGGCACCAGCCATAGCTATTCAAGTAGCAGTTCCCATGAAAGAGCATCTCCCTAACTAGCAGCTCAATGGCTCATGACATAAGCAAGGCACAGTGATCTTGCCATTTCAGAAGCATGCAGCACCTGCTCCCCAGAGTTTACTTCCAACTATTGGGCTTTGAGTAACACAGCACACTCAGTATTCTGACACGCTGCTTAGCATGGTTGCCTCAGCATCCACAGCCACAGTCCGGCAGGATCGAATCCTGAGTCATTAAACGCTCCTCTCACAGGAATATGAAAAACCTGACATGCACATGGGATATTTGCAAAAGGCCGTTAAACAGTTATTGAAAACAAGGAAGTCATCAGGAAATATAAACATGAAGAGAGGAGCCAGTAGCAAACCCAAATCTGGTCACCCTCCAAGGTACAGATTTGAACAGGTCTGAATTGTGCTGTCCAGACTCATCTCAGAGAATGTGTTTGCCTAGGGACGTTTTCACAAAATAAAATGTGTCCAGTCCATTTTCCATTAAGGAGCAATAGAGACCTGCACAAGTGGTGAGGCATATGCTAGGCAAGTACAACCCCATTTCCTCACATACACCAGCCAATTTCACACGCTACTGCCCAATTTGCACATGCAGTTAGCTGGATTCCATGTTCAAATACTTTTCCGAATGCAAATGCTGGGTTTGGCTAATGCAATGGGTGCACATGCATTACGCGCAGCCTCCCTCTTGTATAGAGCTTGGAAAGTACAGGCTTTATCTGACATATTGTAGATGGTTAGTAGCAGTGAACCTTCTGCTGGTGCAAGTCAATGGAGCTATGCCATTTACAGCAGTGGAGGCTAAGGCTAGTGCTTTTATCACCTGGTCTAACTGATTCCCATACACAACTATTGTTTTGCCAGACAGCATCCAAGTCACGCTGAATAAAACAGCAACACAGCAGACCTGTAGGCCACTGGATGTGCTATTTGTCTGGGTTAAAAGATTGTAGAGCTTGTGTATAGTGGGAACCAGAGGTGACCTTGTCTTTAGTTCCTGTAGTCCTGAGTACTAGCCTAGGGATACAAGATCATCAGTTGGGGGGAAGGCGTGGTGAAAGAGAGGGAGAACAAGTAATCCTCTTTGTGGGTTTCGTTTCCTTGGCTATTACTCTAAGCAAACACCTCTGTGCCTGTCTAAGGGGAATGTGTACAGTACACTGAACCATGCTGGGGCGTTGTCATCAACCACATGGATACTTTAGCCTTTTCATTTCAAAAACACGACCCTACCTTTCACTAGCCTCGATCAATGAGCTGTTCCAAACCAGGGCAGATTATAATATTGATTTCTGTTGTTTGGTTTTGGCAATTAATTCCCTGGTTCAGCTAGACTGTTCTTAGCTATATGTTATCAGGGCCAAAAAGAGACCTCCCTAAAACCTTTCATCCCATCATAACAAATCCTTCTATTCTGTCCCCACACAAAAAAAGAAGGAAATACAAATGCTGTGTCTAGATTAGGCCAGTAGAAGTAAATGGCATATGAAGTAGATTGAAGCAGTATTACTGATTCCCAATACAGAATGAATAGTGATTAGGGTCAAAATAAGCAAGCCTCGTAAGAAGAGCTAGGAAAAAAAATCTTCAGTGAACAGTAAATTAGCCCCAATATGCTGCTCCAAATGGTTGGAAACATTTTGTTTTGATCTTTTTGAAACAAAACATTTGGGTGTCTCACTTCAAATGGATGTGTGTGTTTCAAAATGCACCTAAATTAGAAAGAAAGAAAAAAAGAAGAAAATAAACATGGAATTGAATATTTTGGATTGAGGAAAGAAATATTTCTCTCTTTTTCATTTCACTTCAAGCTTTATTTCAAGTCATACAAAATGATTCAACTCAACTTGAAGTGAACTCTTTCCTCCCTTTTTTTGGCCAAAAAAGTGGGTTGGGGGCACGGGGGGGGAATCCCAGTCCATCACCACACACTAACATTTTCCATTTTGATTTGATGAGAACAACTTGGTCACAAAATGGGAAATTGCTCCACCCACTCTCCAGCATGCTCGGCTGTCTCCAAGCTCCAGTCTCAGCCAAGCGGGTTGGAAAACACCTGCCTTCGTGGTGACAGTGCTGTTTCAAACACCTTTCCTGAGCACCCCACTGAAAATGGAATAAGAAGCATTCATTTGAATGCACTGATGGGACACTTGGGAGAAGGGTTTAAAACAGGACTGTCTTAGTGACAGTCCACATGGTCCATATGGTTACCCTTGGTTTGTCCTGTTGTTTCTTTCCTCCTAATTTTTCAGTTTGGCCACAAACCATCTGCTAGCTGGGAAGTAGCACAGGCCTGGAAGGGACCTCCTGGACCACATTCATAGCGCAGGCCACCGTTTGTCCAAAAGGCTCCCCAAGGTGTGGGGAGTGCCCATCACACACCCCACAGCACACGGTCAAGGACCTGGAAGGTGCCACAGGAAGCGAGCAAGAGAGAAAAGGATGCAACCAGTGCCTGGCCAGTACAATGGGATGCATTTTTCAGGTTAATTCTGCTCAGCTGACTCAAGAAAGCTGGTCATGGACCCTGCTAAAGAAGACGGCCAAAAAAATCTATTGTTCTTTGCCTATTTGACACAAATGAAAAGTTCTTCCTGACCCCAAATCCAGAGCTCAGGTTTACTCTGAGGGCATGAGCAAAACCCGTTAGCTGGGCACCTCTGTGGATTCTCAGTAGCATTAGGAGTACAAGCGCACTGAACCAAGCTCCCACAACTGCCCATATGGCCAACAGTGGGAAGAAAAACAAGCTGAATTAGGAATTCAAGGGGAAAACATTTCTTTCCGGCTACTGTAGCAAACCTCAGAATACATTCTCAACCTCTGGAGGGCATGAAGATTTAGGACTTGGCTACATGTGAGTAGATATATTGTAAAGACACACACACACACACACACACGTACCTGCATCTACATGCACATACACCCTTCCATACATATGTACCTACATTGCTAATTCTGTTAAGACTCTGTATAAATAAATATATGGTTGGGCATAATCTCTTTAGAAGGGAATGAAGATACATTACTTCCTGACAGCTTCAGTAGATGTTCATGAGCTCTGCCAATGGTAGAAATTCCAGAAATAAGCTAAATGCCAGCCAAATACAGAGAACTTGACAGTGGTGATGTTCTTAAGCTTCTCTTGCCCAGAACTCATGTGCATTTACTTCACACACTGGAACTAAAATTTCCCTTAAAAGTGGCAAGATTTTTCTGGTCACTAAACCTGAATGATATTTCCATCAGAAGTAGTCTCTCTTACAGTAATACTTTGTACAGGATAAATGGGCAATAGTGAGGCCTGAAGACTGTCATAGGATGCATCTCTTGGTACCTCCTCCATCCTCAACTGCAACTTTCACATTCTTAGCACATATAACCATGGAACTACACCATACATTCATATGGACCCCTGCCCAGAGCTGAAAGATTGGTGTGGCATTCACTCTGTTGAAATGCCATCCAAGAGAAAAAGTGCAGGAAGAAGCCATTGTGTTTCCTCCATACTGCTATGAGCTGTTCCTGGAGCTAGCAAGAAAGTGGCCCAAATGACCTCCAGCTCCTCCGCTCATTTCTCCTTTGAGCTTTTCCTTTGTCCCATTGGGTCTCAATGCAGCAATATGGGACACAGGTAGTACCAGCTGCCTCCCGCTCATTCACCCACATGCAATCCTGCCATACAGGAGAGACCACTGGAAGCAGAAGGAAACAAACAGAAATAGGGTTGGAAATGTTAGGGCGAAAAACAGGACTAGGTGAAAAGCCAGGGAGGAACAGTAGGGAGGAAAGAGAACCTGTTTTAGGTAGCAGGCAAAGTGACAACATTGGAGATTAAAAGGAGGACGGTGAGTTTAGAGCTAAAGAAAAGGCAAAGAGAGGACAATGAAAGAAAATGAGTAGATGGAGAAAATGATATTGGATCAGAGATCTCCCCCTCACTTCATTCAATCATATCCGTCAAGAAGCTACACAGCTAGAACTTGGCATCTATACTGCACAGCTGTGAGTCCTGCAGCTTTGGTGGCAGCTTTGAGGGCCTGAGAAACCCTACAGAAATCTTGGTCTTAGGCCAAAGCCTCTGGTTAGGAGTTGTACAGAGGAGGGACCAAGGCGATTTACTGAGTAGCGTTAGGAGGCTTTCCAAACACTAAGCTAATGTTATTGGGGAGAGGGGGCTGAATCTCCTGGAAGGCTCCCACAGAGTCACAAGTGGTACAGAAGAAAGGATTTCTGCTGTGCTTAACAAACAGCACATGTAGGCATCCAGCCAGGCTTCATGTGGGCCAGGGGACCCATAGTAAATTCTCACAGCTTTAGTGTTTACTTCATGGCTCCTTTGAAAACAACAGTGGCTAACTATGTTGATGGAAGTCTTGCTTGAGGTCCCAAAGCAGCCATTAAACTCTTAGCCTTCTGTTCAATATAAAATGACATGCTCATTCTGCATTTCTTCCACTGAACGGCTATGGAGGAGTCATGATTCGCTAGATATGCCTGGCTCCAGCCCAAAAATGATTGCACTGCACTTCCCTTCAGCAGCTTGTCAGCTCAGGCTCAGTGACTGTCCTTACAAGCCATGCAGGAGTCAATTGTCTGGTCACTGAAAATAGATTTTTGAATATTTAAGCCATTTTGGGTGGCAGGTACGAGAACAAATTCTCTTTCAGGGGCTTTATTATTCACTTTGTCCTTCTCTCCAGCATAAGGTTTCATCTTACTCCACAACATAGATTAACATTTTAATTTTTGCTTGTTCACCAGCAGCCTGTCCGCTGGACTAAACTCACAGCAGCTATGAGATGCTTAGGCAAGTTCTGTGAATGGTCAAGGACATATCATCATACATCTGCTCAGCAGGCTGCAGCCTTGTCTATTATTAAAGTAATCTCTGAACTGCTACTATAACACATGTAATCATCAGATGAAGGATGTCTTTTCCCACCTGCTCTCTACTTACTACCCTGCTATCCTCAAGAGTTTTACTGGTAACTTGTATTTCAGCTGATACGTACCTAGAATTGGGATTCATTAAGACAAACACAGGGAGATAGATAGATAGATAGATAGATAGATAGATAGATAGATAGATAAGCTTACCTGTTTGAGCATATTTATATTATTGACTTCATCAAGCCTATATTTTTGGTATCAGTGTAAAGATATGATCATTATTAAATGTGGTTATTATTGTATCTCCTGAGTTTGAAGGCAAAAATATCACCCGCACTTAAAGAAATCAGACAGAACAACTGAATAGCAACTAATGGTGCTCTATCCTACTTTTAAAAATGCATAAGGCTTTCTGTGGGAGTGGAAGGATTAGAAAATGAGTTTAGAAATGGATTTGTGTCAAATTTCATAACCTTAAAAGATCAGTGGCCCCCAAATTAAACCTTTGCTGCTTTTTTTTTCTTGATAGAGTAATAGCATCAACACTGTCTTCAACAGGTTAGCCCCCATCATCCCACCCACTGCTTCTTTTCCCTACCACTCAGGATCTGAATTTCAGCAAATTGACCATGCTGTATTTGCTTATGAAGGGGGTAGGGAATTCTGTTACATTTCTACACCTAAGAGTCATAACTAGTGGCAATCCTTTATTTGTAGGTGCAATTTCATTCAAGCTTTTCCTCCCAACCACTACCCCACATGGCAGGAGGCCATCATCCCTTGTCCAGCAAGAAGCTAATTTCAGCCATAAAGCATGCTTAACCTGCCCATTTCAGAAACACAGCACTCCACTGCCAGTAGTGTGCCAAAAGTTCACTAGACTTTGGCTTGTGACGGTGGCTCCTGCACCCTGGTCTCTTGCAAAAAAGTAAAAGAACAATTTTCACTTCTTCCTTTCAAGGTAACATGAAGCAATGTATCTGCCTTCACTTTCCATCTGCATCTGGTATCTATTTAACCTTGAAAATAAAAACAGGACAAAAATCAGACTGTAAGAATTGCTTTCAGATGGACTGCCCAGTTTCTCAGAAAACAGAGGGGATATCTTCCTAAATTCTCAAACTCCACAGCTAGGGACAAACATTACACATAAGCTGGCTTAAGTGATCAGAAACTGGTTTAAACCTGTAACAGAACAGACATTCAGTGCACATAAACCAGTTTGAAAATGGCCGAAACCTGGTTGAATGTAGCATTAGACTCAACTGATTTGGCTCAAACTGGTTTATGCAATGTCTGTCCCACACATCTTGCTGGTTTAAGTTAAATCAGAGACCCCCATCATCCCAGCATGCTCTCTGGGCTGGACTCTGCTCTGCTCCAGAGAGCTGGCCTGGTCCCTCCCCTCTGCTCTGTAGCTGGAGCAGGGGTGGCGCATGGCCAGACTCTGGTTTGCCATGGCCCCTGAGGCAAATTCCCCCCTCTGTCTCCTCTCCCCCCGCTGGCAAACCCTGCAGACCACAGCTGGGGTTTGCCAGCCCCAGGCACACCTCCATGGCTTTCCTGCAGCCAGGAAAAGACACAGTTAATTCCTCCCTCTGTCCAGCTTGCCTGCAGCCATGGAGGGGATTAATTCCACAGAGGTCTTGGAGCAGGGGAGAGAGGCAAGCTAGTCCCCTGTGTGCAGATCCAAGACCTGCACCTGTGAGCCCAGAGCTAAAACCTGCAGGACCTGTAAAACCTAACAAAGCCTTTCTGAATGCCTGGCTGTAAGGAGACACTCCACCCTCAGGATTAGTAAGACTTATGCAAGGCTTTCTCTTGTCTTCCTGCTTTACATTTTCAGTTAGACTAAGTTGTGTATGGTGTGTTTTACTGGGCTGTATCTTATCTTAGGCAAAGATTTTTGGTAGTTCCTTGTCGTATGCTTTGCAAATTGCTGTGTTCAATACATGCTTGCTTCAGAGAAAGGACTTTTTTCCTATGCCCACTTCTCAATCTGGCAGCAGCTCCCTCCTACCCCTACAACCCCCCACCCGCTACCAGTGGCTGGCATCCTGTGTGTCCTGCTAGTCCCAGCTGGGGGCTGGCCATACCTGCTCTGCTCCAGCAGGGAGGGGTGAGAGCCTTGGAGGGTGTCTCTCTTCCCTCCCCTTTGGCAGTGGCTGGCAGGCATGCTCCCCAGCTTCTGGCTTGAGCTACTGTAGGCACGTGCCTGCATTTCCTGGTTTAACAGAGAATGTCTGTCCAGTTATTAATCAGTTTAAGTTGCGCAGCTTAGACTAACCTGCAGAGAGTGAATCAGTTCAGGCTCGGGCTTTTTGAAAGTTTGTCCCTAGCCCAGAAGTTCCGTTCAGTTTCACTGATATGTAGGTATAGCATTTTTAACTCGGCTTTTATATAGAAGGTATGATTTGATTAACATGCCTGGCTCAGTCTTCCCTCTCCCAAATAGTAGCATTATGCTCAGGCAGTCTGTCAGCATAATTTCCACCAATGCCAAAGCAGAGTGGGCAAACACCTCTCGTTTCAGCCACAGCAGTACTGTATTCACTTCCACATCTCTATTTCAAAACAGCCAGATGGTTTTATGCAACACCAGGAGTCCATCCTTCCATCCCTGTCTGCCACTGATAGAATTACGTAGCTAGGAAACAACTGCACATCTACCTTTTGAATTTTCTTTAAGCAACACACCCCTACATACAGTGACCCTGACATCAAAACCTTTGTCATTGTTTGCACTATACCAATTAAATGTTTCCAACCAGAACTTGCTTGGAATCTTATTCATTACAGTGAGAGTTGCTGCCATTTTACAGCTCTCTAATGTAATCACAACCAAATGGTAATGTAGCACAAATGAGGAACATTCATACCAATTACACTTTAGTTTATATACAGCACATACCTGCTGCTTCTTCTCTAAAATGGAATCTGTATGTATATTCTAACATTGCCCTTCGACATTTGTATTTAAACAGTAGCAAAAAAAAAAAGGAACAAAGTCCTGTATTCAAGTAGTGTAGGAAATTGACAGGTAAGTGTATTGTAAATGATTTTCTTCCAGGGAAGGAAATCTACCATTGTTAATTCGTACTGTTGTTCCATGCAGTAAAGGAGGTTAGGTAAATATCTTACAGAAATGCAAATAGCGTATTATTTTTTTCTGATTTTTCTGTTAATTGTAGTTTTTAGATGTTTCTTTTTTCTATTCTTTGATGAATTCTGCAGCCCCTAATCAGAACATTTGTCACCATGGGGGTTGCAGAACCAAGCTATGTGTGTGTATTTTAACAAAAAACAAAAGACTTGGGGTAAATCAGGATTGAGACTGAGGGTATTTTAGAAATCTGAGGCTATTCTAGAAAGTTGCTTAAAAAGATCATAGCAGACCATTAACATCTCACAAAGATAATGCCAGTTTACAATACAACAGTCAATTAAACTAAGATCCCTTATTAAGTATATCAGATTTCCAAGGAAGAAAAGACACATGTGCATGTTGTTTGATCTCAGCCCTTTTAGTATATATTACCAAACTGGGGGGGGTAACTATCCAGTTAGCCACACAGGAGGATACAGTAAGTTTAAAGTGAACTGATTTAGCTGGGGAATTTTCAAGGACACCAAAAAGGTTGAACAGTGCATTCCAAACCCAGTGGTCAACTCAGGGAGGAGGGTTAAGGAAGACCTGTCTCTGTAGCCAACAGCACATAAAGGAGAAATGTAATAATATAAATTTCTGACTGACTTCAGCTCCCCAGCTCAAACCAAGTACCATCACTGACTGAGGACGTCTTCAGGCTGAGCTCAGAGTGATATTTTAACTCGAGCCTTTGGTAAGAGACTAGCTGGTACTCTGCCAGTACACCCTCACTTTTCAACATAACTAATTAGTGTGTAATTTAGTAACAAATTAAGCCTGTAGCTGAAGGAGGTGTCTAGTTGTTAACATCTAGACTTCATTGTAACCACCAGGTAAAATCCCAGGCAGACAATTCATTCCTTCATTTTACCAAGCCCAGAAAAAGAGTATGGTACCAATTACTCCATACGCTTTATGAAAGAGGATTTAAAACTAGACAGCTTGTCTGCACTAAAATGACAAAGATGATCCCTTGACATTGTTCTTCTGATAAGGGGTGCATCAATCACCAAGACTTTCTATCTCTGGGAAATGGCCACTTGTGCTTTAGCTCTAAAGTTTCCTACCCAAGTCCTCTTTACCTAGAGCTGCGAGATCCTTTGGCTGAAAGAATCTGGAAGAACATTTAAGTGTATGTAAGCAAATATAACATTTAGTATTTCAACGTAATTGAGAAGGGACTACAGGCCCCATTCCAGCACATCCCTTATGTACTTTGTGGGAGTACTCACATCCTTAAAGTTAAGCATATGCTTTAATGGTTGGCTGCATCAGAGCCACAGAGCATTCAACCCTTACATGGCTTAAATGACAGCAAGGCTGACAAGTAGCAATAACTCTGTGCAAACTAACTTGAGATTAACTCCAAAGGGTTTAGGTTGCATACCTGATGTGAGACCCTGGTTTTACACTGCTCCCATTTCAGTTTCTCTCTCATGTTCATTTCAGTGTTAGGCCTTGTAACATAAAATGCATTTCAGATCCAACAATGTGAACAACAACATTGGTTGAAATCGATTTTCATCCATCAGACAATATAAAAAGTGAGGGAAGTTTCAGTCACTTGGTACCTCTAAGGATTAGGCCCATTACTTGTGCTAGCTTATATGATAGACTTGGTTAGTCCTAAAACTGTAAAAAAACCAACAAAACAAACCCACATACTTGCTCATACACACAGCTAAAATAATCATTTTTAATTCTCTATAATATGTGTATATGTACATAAACACACATATATATATATATTTGTAATACATGAGGAAGGGGCTTAGCTATCTGCAGGACTCATGACTGGTGAATCTTTAAGTGAATACGTGTCATTTTAAACAACAACCAGTCTTTATACTGCCATGTGTATGGTGCATATGGGACATAAAAACTGTTTTTACAAACATTTCAAAGGCTAGTCCTGCATACAGTTATTAGTGACAACAGCACTCACTAACAAGAGAAGTCCCATGGACTTCAGCGGGACTACTTACACGAGCAAAATAGCTCTCTTCTGTTTTAGTCTATATAGGTTCATATATCATGCTTATCACTATAGTATCGGGGTGCCACATCATACCTGTGCTACATGTATGTTTGTAGGACTGGCCAAATAGATTTTGAAAAAAAATATTCTGAGAGTCTCTCTCTCTCCCTCTGTCTCCATCTATCTATAAAACCAGATGTTTTAGTTACCAAGACTCAAGTGTACTGGACTCAAAAAGTGTCATAAAAACCTCTAAAATGTATCTCCAGCAGTTTATCTATCTTATCTATACTACCTTGAGACATTAAAGACCAATGTCTAGAATTTCTTTTAAAAAATTCTTTCACTTTATATAAAGGCAAAATAAAAGTGCTGACTCATGATGCACTTCACTTTCACTTAAAATGAAAGATGTGAGTGGATTACCTCTTACAGTGTGCTGCTAGCCAACACAAAAATACCATGAGCAGCACCTGGACCCTTCTACACCCTGGGTGGTGGCAGGGACTATATTTTCAGCATCGTCTGAACGAAACGCTTTGGTCTTTGCTCAGCTAAACCCCTGCTGAAATGTATTTGGGAGTAAAACACCCAGCATTTGTCTTTTTAAAAAAACCTTTTTCAATTTGTAATATCTTTTTTTATTGTAATTGGTTCAGTTGCTTCATTAGTGATTAAGGTTAATTTACACAAGTGTTGACATTTTCTAGGAGGCTTGGTTCCTCAACCATTTATTGAGGAACCATTTATTTCCATTGAACATAATTCATGACAGCGCATTATAACGCATGATAAACCCACGCAGGTTTGGGGGCAGGAATCAGATTAAATGGTGTCACTGCTGCATGTTTGTGTTAGAGCACAGCCTGCCCGAGGCACTCAGCATCAGCCATAGCACACCATAGGCTTTCGGGCTCCCCTTCCTTAAATGACTCACCATGGACGTGGGATCTCTCAGCCCACACAGACCCCACTGAATTCAGGAGTCAACATGAAAACAGGTGTTCAATCTTGGGGCCTAAAGCTAAAATAATCACACTAGGTACAGTCTTATTGTAGGTAAATCATGAGTATTACTGGCAATGCCACATACTAGAGATTTCTGCTAAAAATAAAATTGGCCTTTTAAAGTCCAGCTGCAAAATAAGCCAAACAAAATTTAAAGATAAAAGGTATTTGTAGATTTAAAAGAAAGACACGCTCGCTGCCAGAGAGATACAGGTCACAGGAGAAAAGTAGTACTCAGGGGAACAGCGTCTCTCTTGCTGTCTGTTGTTGGTGATGACAAGGGAAATATGTAACCATGTTTACGCTCCCCAGTGACAGCAATGCTAATACAAACAAGGTCAGAGACATTGCTTTACGAGAAACCTCGCAGACAACGCAGAACGGCAGGTCTCGAAACAAAAACCAGCCATGCTTCTGCAGCGACCTATACCGCTCCCCCAGATTCCATCAGAAATGTTTGCCAGGTATGGGGAGCCCAAAAAAGGGTTAAAAAGAAAATCTGGTCTTCATACTTTTTTGATTTTGTGAGCATGAATCTCTTTCACGGAACAGCTGTCAAGTCAGCCAACGAAACAGGTCTGCTTAGGTCTCCTGATAATACCAACTGCTGTTGTTCATGTATCCTCAGTGACAGCAGCAAGATGAAAATCGAAATGAATCGCTCTACAAATGAGACACTTTTCTGCTTTGACTTTCCAAATGTGACAGTGCTGTTTGTTTTCTCAGTCAGCAACATTTAAAGAAGTTAGAAGACCGGTGTCAGAAAGTTGCTCAGAGGGGCAGTATCAAACAGCCCAAGTTGGGGGGAAGTCTGTATTAGGAGCCTATTTAAATTTCTGTCCATTAGCACTTCTTCCACTAAATTGAACCTGAATCTAACGATATTCCTGCTTGATACAACCTACAGCAGATGGTAAACTGCAAATGTTAGCACTCCACAACCCTTGACAAGGCTTTTACTCCGTGCCCTAAATGCGCTGCAGATTTAAAACATTGGTCTTCACCTTGAGAGGTACTGAACAGCCCTACCTCTCTCTGACTCAGCAGTAGCAGCATAGATCTTTTCAGGCTCCTTGAAACGGGCACTGTGCAAATATTCATGCCCCGGAAACTCTGTCATCAAAATATTGATAAAATGTGATGGGCACAGGGAAACTACAGGAGAGAGAAGAAAGCAAAACAGAAGGGGGAAAGTGAAAGGAATATACTGGGTTGTGTCCAATGAACCCACTGGAAGATCAGACCCAAATTTTTCCTTCTTTTTCTTTAGAAAGAAAGTAAAGCATGTTTTTCAGGGCGCAGCATAGTACTTCTATCAATTACATTTGTAAAATAATATAAAAAGACGAGTAAAATGTAAAATATTAATATTTGCCTTTCTGCAAATAATACCTCCCATTTAAAGATCAGAAAACAGTATCCAAATATTATAGAATAACATTCCTGTGATGTAAAAGCTTCAATTCCTATTTTATAAAGAGAGAAACTAAGGCAAATGCGAGTCAATGAGGCTCCATTAATTTATTTTTCATTTATTGGCAAACATAGGAATTATAACTAGAGATACATGTAATAGTTTTCTCCATATAGACTAAATCACCTTAATTAAAACTCTGTATCTACAGGATGACATTCCTCATATTTAACCTCCTTGACACGATTACTCGAAGCGGGGAGTTTGGTCTGGAGCTCAGACCAGTTCTTTATCGATGCATTCTCCTGGGGAGCTGCCATGCTAGCACAGTTCTCACTGTTATCGGGAGCACATCATCACTACCTGCTTGCCCAAAAATTGAATATGAGACTCAAGCACTGAAGGCTTCATTGCATTGAAAGTAAATGATACTATGAGTTTTTTGGACACTTTTGAAAATTTTACCCCAGTTCTCCTTGGGCCAAAATCTGCTTCACATGCATGAGCAGGCCTCCAAAGCCTATCCTAACCAAGTAACCAACATCCAGGACTTCTATGAAACAAACTTCATTTTAGCCCAAATCCCTGGCTTTGCAGGTGCCAGCTGTGAAATCTCTGCAGAGCCCAATTACAATTTAATAATTAACACTCCTACTTTATGCTAACAGCACTTTCAATCAGAGTGTCTCAAAGTGCTTTGCAAATAGGAAGCAAGTCTCATGTCATGCTCTGACTGTCTCTATTTTGCAAATGAAGGAAACCGAGGCTCAGGTGTGAACAGATAAAACAAGAAAGGACAGGGACTTACTGCAGTGCAGCTGAAGACAGTGTAACAGATGTGTCTGTCTGCTCCTAACCCAAGTACATGAAGCTAAGCCACGGTGACTTGCCCTGCTGTTTCCTTTATTACCCCACATTTAAAATGGTATAATTATACATCTGTCCACAGTCTCAGCAATTTAGCCAGTTTCCCCAGAGGAAATGTATGGCAAAAGCAGGAATAGTTTTGGGAACCCCAGATTCCTACCATTGTCCTTCTACCTCAAAGGTTTTTTTTCATATCCTTCCTTTTTAAAAAAAATAATAATTTCCTATATTGGAATTCTGATTAACTGTCTGGACAGGTAAACATTTGAGATCTGTGAATTGTGCACCTAGCCCAAGGGTAGAGATTATATTGTATGAACAGGGTACTTGGGATACTGTGGGTCTTCTGGAAATCTGAATGATAAGCAGAGCTGTGGGAGCAATCCCTGTAATTAAGGCTCCCTAGCACTATCCACGATAAGACCTGACATTTAAGCTGAAATTTTCCATGCTGAATGCCGTCTGCCTCAGGGTGAAACAGATCAACAATTTCCAAGAATGAGGTTGGGGGCGAGCTTTTTTTCAGCATTAGCATTTTCCATAAATATTACTCGAGAGCTCTTGGCATCTTCATGCTTTGGAGGCAGACTCGGAAATTTGTGAGTCAAAGCAATCCTTTACGCAGTGCCCACGAAGAGCCGCCCATATCTGACTGTTGGGCTGGAGTGTGTTTGGATTTTTTTTAGCCTGGTACTTAAAATTAATGTGAGTTTAGGACACACAGCAGCTCCCAGGATCAGGCAATTAATTAATATATTCTCCATGAAATAATGGGCAACATAAGGTCCTTATCACGTGACTGATGATACTTCTGATAGGACAGTCTCTATTCTTGATTCCAGACTTGTTTCTACATGGCTTGTATGTACACCAAGCCTCCTCTGGACTCCAGTCCTTGAAAAGTACCCGAGTGGACTTGTTTATGTGTTGCATGTTCACAGATAGTGTGCTAGAAATAGATCACACGTACCAGGACTATGTCCCCAAAAATGTTAGATACAAAACCAAACTAGCCAGTAGCAAGAGGGCCTACAATGTGTTCAAATGCTTTAGAAATCTTCTATTAATCGATCGCCTTGCATCTCTTCCAAAGAAAAGAGATACAAAGCCATCTGACAGCTTTCCAGTATTCCCAACTGTCACCGAACTAATTAACTACCTGTAGAATTCTGTCTATAACCTGTGCAACCCACCACGGAAAGACCTGGCAACAAACACAGGTTTAAACTACTGAACAGGATAGAAAAGATTAGATGCTGGACTTCAATACAAATACTCCTGCCTTTGTGGGAGGACAATGTGTTGGGCATTGCCATGGGAGCAGTGACACTAGTGAATTGCAGGTGAATGTGTAATAAGCAAAGTAAAAAGTCAGTTTATGTGTAACATCACGCAACAGGGTTTGAACCTGGATACTTCAGCATTGCAGTTAAAAGAGATGATAAAATTACTTTGTTAGCTGATAGCTGTAGAAAGTTGTTATCTCCTCCAATATTATAGTGCTCATTGTCAAGTACGGGAGGATTGTGAAATGTCAGACTTCAAAGTCATGCTACTTAAAATATAAATAGCAGCTCTACTCAGGACTGAATCTTTCCCATCTTGGTTTGAGGCATGCAATAAATTTTTTTTTTGGGGGGGGGGGGGGGGGGGCAGCAAAATGGTTTAGAAAGTTAAACTAAATCCTGAGGACACGGCTGTCGAAAAAGGGTATATATAGGGCAGCCCCCCAAGCATTTGCAAAATATGTTTATCACATAGCTCCACCATTTATTCTATGCTCACAAGCATTTCTGTGTGCAAGATATACGTGAGACAAATTGCAGAGCCATGCGATACATTTGTGTTTGCATGCATGAATCCACAAATACAATTTTAAGTTTGAATTAAAGACCTTTTTATATCTTAATGCATTAAAGGAAAATCCATTTAATCAGGACTCTGATAAATGACACGCCTGCTTAATTTGCTCAATTGCCAGGGCATAGATTTTGTGCAAGACATTTCAGTGCCTTTGAACAATGGATAAATAGCAGGCCCATAGTCCAATGAAATGGCATGCCTGGTGTTATCTGCAAGCCTCTACACAGCAGTTAATAGGCATGAATCGGTGCTTGCTACCATAAATTTCCTGCTGTGTGGTCCTTTGTTCACTGCGTGATGCTTCCCTGCTCTTGTGTAGCAGCTAAATTAGTCAATCCTGTCTTAATTCTGCCTTGAACTATGTTTATTTTGAAGGAATTCATGAAATCAATGTAATTTTATCTTGCATGTGGTACCCAGATACCACATTAGGAAACAGAGCAGAAAAATATAAAATCGAATCTTTTCCAGCACATTGTATTCCTAGAAACTTTGGATAACCAGGATGATCTCTTAATTAGCACATTTCCTTTTTTTACCAGTGTGTGCCAGTTGAAAGGACTCTGCTGCACATAAAATACAAAGAAGCTAGCTTGTCTATACAACTCAGGGTTCAAGCATCAGCTATTGAACTTTGCTCCCATGGTTGTTAAATGATAGGTACCTGAATTACAAGGCTATAAATGTCCTGATTGTACAAATCCTCACCTATAAATACAGTCAGATCCATAGCATATAAATCCACTCTCCATAAGATTGTACAATACGCACAGAGCTGCCACGTTCTGATCTGCGTTACACCAATGTAAATTGGTAAGTAACAGAAATCAGAATCTGGCTGAAAACCTGCAGTGAATCGCACTGCCCTGCAGAACCTCCTGAACTGAGAACTTGGCCAATGATTTGCGTAATGTGTGTTGGTTTGTACCCTGATCTAACTTACACCAGAGTCCAGAGCAGAACCACAGCCAGCTGCCCAGGGTAAGTTGCATGCAGTAGGAAGTATTACAGCACCTTTTCTTTAAGTAGCATGAGAGCAGATAATGGCCTGTCAACACTGAGGCAATGACTACATTGAGATTCCAGGGATACACTCCACCTTCCCTGGTGTAAGTTGTCCTGATATAGTTTTACTGCTGCTTTTTATTTCTTGGGGTTACTCTATGCTAGACTCTAATAAATTACTCTGGCAGAAGGCAATATGCCATGCGTCCAGGCCTTGGTGCACACTGGCTAAATAAGCAATTGTCCTGGTTAGAGGAGGATCATATATACAAAACATGCATAGAGATCACTTTTTTGGTATGCTATAATGGAACTTACTGTTAAGGACTAAAACGTCCCAAAAGATTAAGTTAGGAGGATTTTTTTTCTTTTATGTATTGCAAGAAATCAAGTAATAAAGATATGTAGAATCTGAAGTTACTGGGAAGTAAAATAAACATGAGGGTAAGATTGAGCAATATATTGCAACACTGACATTATCTGCAAACATAACAAGAGCCGTTTATTGCTAGCAATATGGTTTGTAGTATCCTGTGTAGCACAGAAATACAAATTTATCTGAACTATTAACTGAATGCTTAGCACACGGGGACCTTAGTTTCTTAAGGAAACAAATCTATTACAGCCTATGCTACTGTTGGAAGCATTTAAGAGAGAATGTGTTAAATGAAATGCACTCTTTGCAATTGTTCTCATCTGATATATATAATATATATTTTAAATACTATTTCATTAAACAAAATTACAGCTACTTAAATTGCATAACAAAGTCTAAACAGTATAAAAGGTTTCTGGCATAGAAAAAGTGGCCATGATTTCATTCTACAGAAGATCAGCAAGTTTTTATTGTTATTGTTATCTCTCCTGATTTGTTGTTATTGTTGTCGTCTACTTTGCCTTTGATGCATAGGTTATAAAATGACTTGTGGTAAAAGTTATAAATGATCTGCTTCCTCCAAATCACACCAAAATACATCCTCCTCCCAGTCCTATCACATTCAGACAAGAAATTTTCTTGGGAGCCCTGTATCTTCTGCTTACTATTTCACTATTCTGTTGTTGCCACAATAGATTTGTTGTTCTGATGCACTGCTGACTTTTGTCAGCCTAATACATGCAACATATTTTTGTAGAACAAATTTAAGAGCAGATAGCTTCGTTGTGCAGTCGTTCTTGTGAACATTAGAAGGAGCAATTAAAATCTGATATGATCATTCATCATAAGTATAGTTATTATAAATACTAACAACACAACAGATGTGATCATAGTTTACAAGCGAATGCTACAAGAAGAGGATGAAATTTTGGCAATTGTTGTTTGTCACACTTGGCTTAGAATTAATTCACTTTAAATACTGTTTTAAATGCATAATTTTGTTTTCTCCACTTTGCTCCCAGATGGATGTTTTTCTTCTGTTAGCTCACTGTTTAGATGCAGTAAATAGTTGTAACTTCTAACTAATGTTAAAACAAGTAAATTACCCAGTAATGCCAAATATTACTGCTCCACTTGTCAAACACATTTTGATATAAAAAATTGCTAGCATGTTTTTTTTCCCAAAGTCAAGGGCACATTGTACAAGCCAGCTAGCTTTACAAACAAATGTTCCTTCTGCTTTCATATTAGAAAATATTTGTTCAGAAAGGTTTATTTTTTTGCAAAAGAATGTTCCTACCATATGGTCTAATTACTGATATGTCAGTCAGGCACGTTCTGTTAGCTGAGACTGTTTGCCTGTCCTATGTCATCCATACAAACCTTTGTATTCTGTGTTTGCATTTTGGATGGCTTCTTTCAGACATATGTATTTGCTAATACCAAAATACTAAATAAATCAATAATATGTTGGACTGCCTGCCAATAGTAACATAAGGAGGGGTGTTATAGCATTAATCAAGTCATATGATTGACAACTAATCATTGCTTACCTAGTGTTCAACCTTCTCTAGATAAGCTATTATTTATTTCCAGATAGATGCTAGAAAGTAAAAAGGTAATGTCAGAAATACCTCTTATGTGTTCATTTATAGCAATCCCTGCACTCACTGCCCAAACCAGTGGTTTTATTCATCAGATAAACCATGGGGAATACGTAACTAAATAAAGGTAAGCCTTTTAAATGACTACCTTAAGGCAACATAAATGACCAGAACCAATTTAAAATGGCCATTAATTGTTACTTTTAATTAACTGGAGGAGCAGAACCATGAGCACTGACAAATGCAGGAACACATTCAAACTTAGTAATTTAACCCCTTGTCTGAGCTCAGAATTGAGATAATTACACTATTTGGTGTCCAAAACTGATATTGGGCTACAAAGTGATAGGGATCCTTGAATGAAGCCCTCAAAAACCAGATAAGGGATGTGTCACTATAACAAATATCAAGCCACAATGACACCGAACAATCAATGCCAAGAATCACATCACACTTCCAAGCCTTCTAATTGCTAAAATAAATTGAGCAAACATCTTTCTAATCTTGTTGCAGAGTTTAGACTCAGCACTCTCATTGAAAGTACTCAACTTTCCTTGCAATCTCACTGTGCAGTTCAGAAAAGGTGAGGAACAGGCAGAACATTTTGTCAAAAGTTAATAACTATTTCTACCCCTCTGTTCTCAGTTTCTTTCTCGCACGTGTCAAATGTAAGTTATTTATATGGCCATAGTCAGAACTCCACGCAGGATTTACAGAACCTTGGACAAAATAGGCCTTCTTAGTCCATGTCTGCACCAACTCCTTGCTCCTTTCCTCACCTGTATCTCTGCACCCCATCCTCCAGCTTGTTTTTTTCATTAATTCATGCAGTCATCTGTGGGATTTGTAAATACAGTCCTTAAAAAATATATCTGTCGCTCTACTCGCATTTTCTCTACTCTCTTATAATCACATTTCTGTTATTAGTCAGCCCTCAAAGGAAGTTGAACTTGCACAGTAGCCAGGCTGGCAGGTAAATTGGGACACCAGAAAATCCAGTGGCTCTGTCCTGTATGGTTCTCCAGTCACCAAATGGTGCTCTGTATTGCTTGGTATCTCCCACATATCACATCCACTTCCCAAAGGCACCTACTCTCATCTAACCTATCCTACCCTTCAGTTCACCCAGCTGTATTCCTGTCCACTTCTAAAGTGACCTGAAGAAGAATGGCTTGAGTTCAAAAGCTTGTCTAACTCTAGCCCAACTATGCAGATGGTACAATAAAAGATATCACCCTAAGAAATCCTTGCTTCACACATAACGTGTGGACCATCACAGCTACACCACCACTGTAGCACTACCATATCGGCTTCTAATTCAGACACTCTTTAGTCACGAATGACTCACTCCTCATAGTCCACCCATACTCTTCCGCTAACCCCCCTCATACATATCACCAAATGACCCCCCAACACAGTCACCTCACTTACTTTGCCCACACACTCAGTCATACCATCCCCCTCTCTTTCCCCCATCCTCACAGTATTACTCATGCCACCTAGCTGTTGTATCTTTGCAATTTAATGTTGAAGCTTGTCTGAGGATTTTCTTGAGTGATGTTTATTTGTTATTTTAAAATACTGCTAGTAAGGTTGTTACTATGGTCATATTTTCTCCTAACAAAGAGACTATTTTCTGTCATTATAAATGTGATCTAAAATGATATGTTACTCAATAAAACACAAGGTAAAACATGTCTGTATGAAGTGCTGCCCTCTGTGAACCTGTCACCTTCACATCCCTGAATAGTTCAGCTAACGCTGCTAGGGCAGCTGTTCATTACTGGAAGGCACTTAATGTAAGCTGCAGACTATTGACCATTTCTTGGAGTTTAGGATTTTGTTGTTTTTTTCTGTGAGAGATTTGCAGAGGAGTCAATGGACTGTCATTCAAACCAGCACAGTAGGGCTTTTAGGCATCATTGCTGGAGTGTTTTTAAGAACCACATGGGAGCTCACCCACATTCTGGGTCAGCATCTCATACTGAGCAGACCTTTCCCCCATGTCTTTAAATCCCTTAATGTACCTCATCTTCCCTTTTCCAATCTCCAGGGGATCTCTCATTGATTACAACCTTCACAGCCTTCTCCTATGCAAAGCGTATTAGTTTTACAAGGAAATACAAACAGTATAATGCTAATGGAAAACACCTAAAACCATAATAATATATAGGCCAGATAAAGAGGTAGAACTAAGCTTACTCGTTTTTCAGTGGAGTTTAATGTTTAAGCCAATTTTTCAGTCTTTATGTCAAAACATTTTTGTATGAATAAACACAATATGTAAAACTAGGGTTGGATGGGCAACCTTTTTCCCATCTTGGGAAAATGTGTGAGATTTCAAAACATTGTCTTGTTTTTGCATCAGGATGAAACCAAATTTTTTTAATGAGAGAGAGAATGAGAACTCCATAGTATCATATGACTCAGGTTCCAGTCCTTGCATCAGATCTGGCAGAGAAGGGGTTTGAACCTGGGTTTTACACATCCCAGGGACAATGTCTTTCTGTCTCACTCAATGAATATTCATATATTAAAAGTGAAACTGTTCCAATAGAAAAGAACAAAATAGCCACAGTGCAGAGGAGGCCCTAGCCTGTCGCTTAGAGCACGTGCTTTGAACATGAAATACTCAGGCCCTTATCACAACAGGGACTTGAACCTAGGTTTCTGTCCTCTAAGTGAGCACCAGAACCAGCTTTTACCTGAAATTTCATGGGGACCTGCAAAATGTCTTAGGGATAGTTTCAGCACAGCCAGTACATTTCTGTGGAAAAAAAAATTTGACTTTGATGGATCAGCATATTGACACAAAATGTTTCAGTGTTGACCAGCCCTAGATAAAACTCTAGATCTCAAAATGCAGAGGACAACTACTGGGTTCCCCCACAACTTAGACTCACAATTTGAAAACAGCCATATTACCTCAAGCTGCTTGACATCAAATTCAATACAGAAAATGTGAGCTGGTCTATGAAGTTTGGTTGTAAAAATTGACGCTAGAATGAGGTCATTAAACAATATTCCCGCTGTTACCATTAATAATAACCAGAAACATGGGAGACGCACACAAACCTGTATGCACAGATACATAACAGAGAAGTATTAGCAAAAGGTGTATTGAAGAACATTGGATTTTTGATACATTATAATGTGCCTGGCAACTGACTGCCCAGCCCAGCCCAGCCCCTGGCTTCTTTACTTTTCATTCCATCCAGGAAGAGCACACACCAACTGCTGCAGCTTCCTCAGCCTGACGAAGGGTTTTTGAACTCGAAAGCTTGCTTAATAACTATTCTCCAGCTATTTGGGTTGGTCTAATAAAATATATCAAATTCACCCAAGGAACCTTGTCTGCCTATTGAAGAACATGGCACTTCACAGTCTTATGGACACTCAAAGAAATATTTTCAGTTAGGTTATGCCACAAGTTTTGCCCCAGTAAACAAATCTGGGAAGTTGGCCTCTGACTGCCAGATCTTTTAGCAGATCAGGTCTCCATTCTGAAAGTTATACCTTAAAAGATCTAAATCCATTTTCAGCATATTTTTGGCAATTGTCACATAATTAGGATGTATTTATAGACATTTTTGCACATATCTGCAAAAAGACACGTGCAGCTATTGGACCCCACAAAATTGGTCACCTCTATACCCATTTATGGAGGCAATTACCTGCTTTTTTACATGCAAGGGCTCACTTGCTTTTAAGACACACCTGTATTTTCTTCCATACCACAGGGCCCCTTCTGAGGAAGAATGTCTTGCATTAGAAAGTTTGTCTAACTCCATCCCAAATACAAAGCTGGTCCAATAAAAGATACTGCCCTAAGAAATCCTTTCCATCCCCACACCGAAATAAGATGCACACCTTTTTGGGGAAGGCATAATGAAGAAAAAGAAGATTATTCCAGAGCCAGGACTGAATTCTGGCCTCAAGGAACAGGTGTAGAGTCTGAGTCATCAGCATCACTTACTCTCCCTTTCTTGCTCAGCCAAAAGCTTGAGCTGTAACCCTCTCACAGCTGCTGCTGAAAAGCTGCTGCCGCCAATCTGGACGTGGCCATGGGAAGGTTATACCTCTAGCTCATGGCTGAGCAGCAGACTTCACCTGTCCTCAAGGTGGCTAGAGGGAGCCAGCCCCCAACAGTCAGTCCAGCATCCCTGTGCCTCCATTCCAGGGTGGAAATCAGCTTCCTCACCTAAAACCTGCAGCTGAGTTATAGATGACTACTTTGGGGGGTAAGTGTATATGTTATATGAGTAAATATGGTAAATCTTTTGCAAAGAGGGGCACACATTTCAGTGTTGTGGCAATGCTATTAAAATCCGACTGTGGGGATACTTGGCCTGTAACATTTTTGTTTCGACAGTTTGAAAAAAAACAAACCAAACCCAAAGGTCTATTTTATTTGCCATCAAACAATGAACAAGAAAATCTGATTAATTTAAAGTCACATTCATATATTTTAAACAGCCTTAAATTATTCACTTCCATTTTTAAAAAACTGTCCAAGCACAGCATAGTTGCTAGAGTAATAAATTTTTAAGATAAGGAGACATTTTAGATCGTACTATACACTGGAGACTTTGCTTTGAATCTTGGGCTGTTCGTTAAGCTGGGAATAGGAATTATTGTACAGTGCTTAGCAACACAGTTCTGGATCTTGACTTACTAGGCATGAGTACTTTGTCTTCAGGAAGTAGTTAAAGAGTAAGGAGGGAATTAGAGGCATTTTGCACCATTGAACTGGCAGGCAGTGCAGGAACCATGGCTAGCAATGCCAGCACTGTACTACAGAGATGCCTGCAACATTTTACTATTATCGCATGGTATTGTGGTCTCAGGTATATGAAATGCAGTAGCTCAATACAAAGCTTTGAGACAAAAATCAGAGGAAATTCCAAATTATTACCCCATCTCAATTACCTGAAAATGTAGACTTCTTTCCTGAAAAAGAATAATGGCATGTCTCCAAGGTAGCATCAGACTTCTCCTGTAGACACAAGCACACAGAGGTAGGCATTGTTTTTACCCAACGTCTCCTCTTTCACTCAATAAAACGAGTCCTTCAGATATGAGAACTAGGTGACCAAAAACTCACACCAGCTCTAACGATCTTTCAGCAATCCATTCTATAAAGTGCACACATATACCTGCTACCTTCACAATAAGCTTTGTTCTTCTTCCTGATTAAGAGGCAAGAACTAAAACCTGGATCCTTGTTCCTGGCAAATAAGTCATCATCCAGATAACTGTACGTGGGGCTGGGGTAGGCACACTATCAGCAATCTAGGGCCACATCCAGCTATGTAGGCATGTGCAGTTTGTGGGACCACAAACCTCACGCCCAGAATTTTTTAAGCGTGTACCATGCTGCAGATTTGCAGTGTGGGGTCAAATTTTGCTATCAGGAAATCCTGGCAACATCAAAGAAAAATGGTGAGAAAAAAGTGGCACGTTGCATGTGAAAGGAGAGCGCACTGGCAGACACGGAGGCTTAGTCCTTCAGGGAGACACGCTGGCTGCCAGCCAGACCATCTCCACTCCTTTAGTTGTGCCCAGGCTCCTTTAGCAGGAGCTGGGAGGAGTGGGGAAAGAGCAATTTGCCCCACACCAAAGCACATGTGCAGAGGTGTGCACTGTGGCAAAAAGCAGCACAAATTTGTGCCGCTACTATTTTGGCTGCTGCGAGCACACACTGTTGACGTGTCCTAGATGTTGTATTGATCTAGAATAGAACTCTGTTGAGAAATTCTCATCCCCAGGCTATGGTGCAGCCTCAGAAAAGGTCCCCCTCGCTTGAAGCACCATCATTTCCCTCAAAAACCCCTTCCCTTTTGTCAGACCAGAGGCTAGTAGGGAGACCTAGCAGCTTAGTCTATTTTAGAGGCGGGCAGTTATTTCAGCTACAGGGCTACTTCACAAGTTTCGGTGATCTGTCAAAGGCCACAAGCTTGGCCCCACCCCTTGACAAGTGCCCTGCCCCCTGGTTGCCATCTTGGGACCAGAAGTCCTGCCCTCTAACCCCTGGCCTTTGCCACCAGAAGTCCCTCTGCTTGCCCCCCTTCTGTGAAGGGGGTTTGCCATCTTGGAACAGGAAAAAAACACAACAAATTATATACTAAGAATCAAACATCCACACTAACATATTTAATTTTTTTTAATACATTTTTTCCTGATTTGTGTGCATCTGCATTGTGTATACAGAGGTAATTGCATAACAGCTCAAAATGAAGTCTTAGTCTTGTATATTGTGGGGGGTGTGGAGGGGTATGGGTGGGTAGGTATGGGGTTTGTGGGGGGATGTGAGTGTGTGAAGGATGTGGGGTGTGGGGGAGGATGTGGGAGTATGTGTGGATATGGGTGGGTGGGTTTGGGAGGGTTGCCGGGATGTGTCGGTGTGTGCGCGTAGGTAGGTGTGGAGCTTGTGGGGGGACTGTGGGGGGGGTGTGGGTGCATGTGTGTGGTGGGGTGTGTGTGTGTAGCAGTGAGCGGGCCTCCCCCCAGAGTCATCTGGGGGTGTGGCAGAGGGTGTGGGTGGGTTTGTGGAGAAGGGTTTAACAATATGGGGGGGTGTGCATGGGAGCCCCGCACAAGCATCCCCCTGAGCTGGTCAGCACCTGCGACCGCCCTGCAGCAGCCTGGATCCTGCACACCTTGCGGTATCTCCCTGCCACTGCCAACAGTGCACAGGCCCAGCCCACCCTATGCCTGCCTGGCACCGCTGGGCCATGGCACATCCTGCCGCCTCCTGGGCACATAGCGGGGCTGAGGTGGCTCCTTCTGGTTGCTGCTGCTGCTGGCCTCTGGCCTCAGCCCTGCAGTACTGTCAGGGACCCGTGCATACAGCCCTGGCCTGGCACACCCTGTGCTTGCTCTGGACTCACCCATCCAGACTTAGCAGCAACAGCTGCCAGGCAGAAACTGTTGCTCAGCATGGGGGAAAAGCAGCTCCTGAGCCTCACTGCTGCCAGGCAGGTGTTACTGCAGGTGCCCAGAGCCCGTGCCATGCTGGGCTGCCCTGCATCACTGCCACCCATACAGCTCTGTGGCTGTTCTGCTCTGTCATCACAGCCATGCTGGACAGCCCAGAGGTGGTAGTGATGGTGGCAGACCTCCAGGGCAGCCTGGCATGGCGCAGGCTTTGGGCAGCTGCATGGAATACGGGCCGCTTTTCCACTGTCCCAAGCAACTGTTTCTGCCCAGCGCTGCCACTGCCACCACTGCTGCTGCTGAGCCTGGACAGGCAAGTCCAGAGCAAGTGCGGAGCACACCGGGTCGGGGCTGTGCACGCGGGTTCTTGCCAGTACCATGGGGCTGGTGCCAGCAGTGGCAGCAGCCAAAAGGAGCCACTGCTGCCAGGACTGCCTAGAAAGGGAGTCTAGTCATGGAGCCACGCAGTCCTACTGTGTGCCCAGGGGGCAGCAGCATGCACCATGCCTTGGTGGCACCTGGGCACAGTGAGACCAAGAGACCCGCCACAAGTCAGACAAAGCCCCTCCATGGGCTGCGTCCAGCCCATGAGCCATATTTTGCCCACCCCTGCTCTATCTGCTAGTGTGTGGGGTGAGGAGATGGAAGTCCATCACAATCTCTACCAAAACCAGCCTGTTTATGTTAGTGAAGGTAAAAACTGCTTGACTGAGTTTAAAGGAACACGTAAAGCTCTCCTTCCTACCACATCTGTAGACAAATTAAATCACCATTTGCTGTACTGCACCTTAAGCCATAGTAAAACTATCAAACCAAGTATCATAATAAACCAGAAAGCTATAAATCTGCATAGTATTTTTTATACAAAGATGTGCACGGTACTTTTAAAGCTGCAATTCTAGTAAAGTTTTACATATAGCCGATGTGAAAAACCTTCATGAGCTGAGATTTCAGTCAGCAATTTCCTGCAATTTGCTTTCAAAGATTGGGGGCAATAAAAACACAACTATCCTCCCTCTCCCCAACTCAGCAGCATGAGTAGAATACATAATGAGCGCTCTCTGAACTGATGCTTGATTTGAAATACAGTTACCAAGGTTAAAACACTGTACCTTCGACAATTAGCTCTACCCTACAGTGAAGTTGATGGGAGTTTTACCTAAAATTGGCTCAGTGCAGCTAGCACTGAGGCTGTCATGAATATTTTAAAAGTAAAGGAGTTGGAATATCCTAATGATCTTATGTAAATCTGGTCTAAGAACTTCATTGGAAATTTCAGAATGGGCCATTAAACAGAAGAGGAAAGCTTGAAAAGCAGCCTGAAAAATAACTTTTTTCAAAAGCAACCTCCTCCTCCACACACACACACACACACATACACACACACACTTACTCTTCATATCAGTCCAATTAATCTGGCTTGGTGAAGTCAGAGAAGACCAATGGGAGAAAGCATATAATACATGTGGATGTGCACTCCTGTTTGTGAAGAGGTAGAAACTAGCGGGGCAGCCGTTATCTGAAGGTAACATAATGCTAAGTTGGAGCACTACTACATAGGAGAGGTTTGCACCTGGTAAGATTTGTGCATTCTTCTTCCCATCAGTAGTGCAGTAAATGGGAGTCCTGTAGAATAATTTAAGAAGAATAAAAATAAGTCACTTAATTTGTTATGAGAAGCGAGTTACTGATGAACTATTGCACTACGAGAATGCGGATGCAAATCCACGTGTTCCTACTGGGCCTGTCATCCTTTGTTTTGGGTGCATCCACAAAGCAGCAAGTACTTTTGAATATGGAGAGGCCTATCACTGCGCTCAGGTAGGGTGGTTGATTAGCCTTCTGACTAATTACCATACAGCACCACTGTTTCTTAAACCACTGCTGGAAAATCAAGTCCTTAGTAGCCATCCAGTAATAGTGAAGGACCTATTCTTGCTAGGGGGCCTCAGTCTTTATGAGAATCCACACTATTATTTACAGTCTGGGTAGTGCATGTTTGTGCATCATTTTACATGGAAGTGATTAAGATAAAGTTATATTAGCATAGTATGCAAACTTTTACAGTATGTTTTAGCACAGTTCACTCATTAAATCCCATTGGCTTTCTGCTGACTTTCCTCTTGAAGATTTATCTTAGAAGCTACAGTTTAGGTCAGCAACATCGATGCTGCATTAACAATTACTCATATCTATTTGGAATACTGCAATAAATAAATGTGCACGCAGCACATATCTGTGTAAAGAACCTTTCTGAGAGGTACAACTCTATTTCACTTACTCAGCCCTACATAAATGGCCTGCACCTGCTTCTCATTGACACTATTGGTGGGTTTCATGACTGGTGCAGGTATCTGAAGTTCAGCAGTAACAGTTATATGTGCAATGAAAGTGAAAACACATCAGGGCTCCATTCAGGCTGTTCTTTTTTTTGTCAGTGCTGGATGGCTGAGATGAGTTGTGTCCCTCCAAGGCACTTATGAGGCCCTTCTTATCCTAGTATGTAAGTGCCTCAACAATATGTCTTTGTTTTATTCCCATAATTCCCCTGAAAAGCAGGGAAATGCTATTATCCCCATTTGACAGATGGGGAACAGAGTTGCAGAGAAGCTAAATGGCCCATCAAGATAACACAAGGAATCTGGAAGAAAAGAAACTTCAGCTCAGCTCTCTGAATCCCTTGGCTACTAGGGATCACTGAGCCATCCTTCCTCACCTCTCTTTCCTAGTAAACCCAGGAGAACATGTCCAATTCAGAGAGAAATGAGAGCAGATGTACTGGAGCCCATGACACAATGGGAGATAGTTCCTATCAAAGGTGGAACAGCAGATTTTTAATTAGATAACTGTCTTTCCTCACTGCAACACTGCCCTATGGTGTCAATATGAATAGGATATGTGCCATCAGTAGGTAAGTTAAAGAGGCTTATTTAAATGTAGACTTTATTCCATTGTGTCTCTCAACTAGCTCATCTGATATACTCTATGAATCTAGGGACCAGCTAGTTGAACCAGCCAACCAGAAGACTTAGATCATTGGGATGAATGTATCCATGAAAATAAGTTTATGTATGTAATGAACATCTGACAGTAGATATTTTTGGTTATAGAAAGACATTAGTACAGATCCTAGATTATTTTTGTAGATTAGGAAAATGAAAGTTTTCATGGTTTATCCTCAAAATTGTGCTGATGCTAGAAATGTTAGAAAGAATATTGTCTCAGCTTGGTCTGACATGCAAATCATCCTGAATTCTATAAATTGCTTTGTCAACAAAGAATGACCTATTCAAATTACCTGCAATATGTATAGATACGTGTTAATTTAAATTATTTAACACAGAAAGAAAACACCATGCACAAAAAAGCAAAATACAAAATAGAAACCTCTGGAGACTTAAAAAGCCTAATGCAGGTAACTGAGCCAAATGATTAAAAAAAAAGAAAAGAAAAGAAAAATCCAAAAAAAGGACATTCATCCCCTTTGGCAAAAGAATTAAAGAATGTTATAAAGCAGCAGCAATACTCAGCAAGTGGAGTTTTGTCCCATTAAATGCCACAGAAAGGATTTACACTACAAAGATTTGCCAATGATACGAACATATTTGCCCAGGGTCTCAAATGTATTTAATTCTTGACGAAATAATTTAAATTTATTTCAACAGGAACTAAGTACCTAAACACCTTTTGGATCTGCATCTTTGGGTAACAATAGGATGACTGAAAGAATTATTTAAATGATGCATTGGGAAGAGTATTCAGATAGGCTTACCCAAGCCCACTCAGTCCAAAAAATATTTTAAACATATCCATATACACATGTAACCATCTGTGTACGCACACATGCACACACACACAAGGTAATTCAAGAACACAAACAGAAACTTCTGAACAAGGAAGTTGAATTTTGTCACGTTTCTCTTTGTAATAGCAACTCTGCTTCAACCACCAAACGACCATTCTCATTAAATGAAGCTCATAAAACCAAATGGTGTTTGGCAATGATACGTCAGCATCTAAATGTGCTATCACGGATGGCAGTTGACTATGAAATGACTCAGTCTACAGGTTTTAAATATGTTTTGTATAAACATACTCTGTTTGAAAAATACTAGGCTGATTAGTAAGTTCAAAGGCTGTGTGCCATTTTACATGGCATCGTCACTAACATTCCTTTGAGTCTTGTTGTGCATTAAATGCTGTTAACAAGTCTCCGTATTGTAATTTTTCTATATTCACAAGGAGAATCCCTTGACAATGATGAGAAGCTACACTAACCCTCCTGTCACATCTCTGTAAATAAGCTAGCGTGTGTTAACCAAGCAGTTGGTTTTGTGTTCATTTGTTCATTGCTTTTTCTCCCCCAGCATAAAGGTTTAAGAAGAAACAAAAGCAAAAAAAATGACCTAGGCTCAAGGCATCATTGATCACAATCATAACATGAGGCCCTCCACTTTGTGCACTCATTCCTGTACTGTGTTTTTATAATAGTTAGCTCTCCAGATACTTTTATCTGAAATCATATTTCTGCATACATTTTATCTTTCTATCCCGCAAATATCAGTGCACATTAAATATTTGAATTTTCACTACATTAAAGGTTTTAAAGTTCAACAATAATTAGTGCAATCAGGTGCCAAGTGATTCAGCTCCCAGGGGAGCTGTAATCTAGCATGTACTATGGCAAGATTCCAGAGAGTGAATCTATAATATAATTAGCATAAACCCACATTTTAGCATCATGTAGTAATTATGTAATTTGTTCTATGGGCTTAGCAAAGAGTCACCTATAAAATATTTTTAAAAGCAGCCTAATTTGACAAAAATAAGAGTTGAATTATAACGTAGATGTTAATGTTTTGGGGAGGATACAAATTATTGTAGCAATAAGCTTAGCTATTTGAGTTAATATTACCACAGTAGGGCTTAGAAATCCTAGTTAAACAAATGTAAGTGCTTTCTAATTTTCCTTTGCATTCATTTCGTTTCTAATTTTTTCTTGAATCAGTGTCCAATCATAAACTGGCAATCCATAAGAGGTTGTATTTTCATTTCTGAAATAAGAGAGTCATAACAGTTCATTATCCAATAAATAGTCAATCAAATTGCATATAACAATCAACACCCATCATTCTTGCCTTCATCTTATCCCTTGCTTCAGACATGCTCTTGACCTTCCATATCTGAATAGTGCTCTAGAAGTGGGACTACCACCAGAGACAAAGCTTTGCAGGTTTGGGGGCTAAATCTTTCAGGACATCATTTGTAATATTACAGTAAATCCACAAGTGTTCAGTTTGGTCTTGTCAACTAAAAAGTTCACTCTAGAAATACAATGAGAAGATAAATCAATACAAAATTTCAGGTTTTTTTATACCAGCTGTAATAAGTGAAGATAACGCTTCAATCCAAGAAGTATTACTGAACAGGTAACAGATTAACGTATAATGTACTGTAAGCATTATTTAATACAACCAACCATTAGATAAAATAATATTAAATACCTGGAATGACAAAAGAAAATACTGCATATTTACAGTATAAACATGACAAGAATTATGTTGTCTTTTTATATTGTGCCTGTTTTCAACATTTGGAAAGATAATCCATAACTGAAAGATTATCATTTTCACTGAAGTCTCATCTTCATGCAGCGCCCTTTAAACTTGGTAGATTGTCCAGCATGGAAGATCAGTAGGGCATCTTTTCATTCCAGCAACTTTACAGTCATTTGTTAGAGATACAGCCAGGCTTATTTGTAGTTTGTAGTTCAAAGGTGCAGTTATTATTACTTCTGATATGAGGATACAGACTACTGCTAGGTTGTCTCAGCTAGACTAGGTGGTCTAGGAGGACTTCTCACTGCTGTCCCACATTTTCAGAAAAAAGCTTACATGGTAGGGAAAAAAATCCATTTATCTGAGACTGCAATGTATAAAATCCAGTACCCCACATAGCTGGATTCCCCAGCTAAGGAAATTCACAAGGTATACACTGGTCAGGCCTTAAAGGCTAGGGACAGACATTCAAAAAGCCTGAGTCTGAATTGATTCAATCTTTGCAAGTTAGTCCAACCTGCCTAGGTTGAACCAGTTTGCAACCATACAGACACTCCCTCTGGACTGAAGAAATGCAGTCACATGCCTGCAGTGGCTCAGGCTAGAAGCCAGGGAGGTGGGGGAGGGGGGCGTGGTGGGGCAGCATTAGAGCAGCCCTCCCTTCCCTTCCACAATGCTGAGCTGGGAGGGGGGGTGGGGCATGGCCAGGCCCTGGCAGGACGCTCTGATTAGGGAGAAGTATAAACCCCTACCCTGCCTGCATCACCCCAAGCTTTTCCCGCTCACTGCTCAAGGGGCAGGAGTGCTGCCAGACCCCAGACCCTGGCTAGTACTCGGAAAAAAGGGAGGTGTGCAGTGCATGCATCTGTTGATGATACTGAGCTTTTCAATATCCCTCTCCCTGCTTCTTCATACTGTCTGCAAACTTGACAGGTGAGGGAGCCAGCAGGGGACTGATAACACAGTGTTTATCAAAACAAAAGCCCCTCTCATTATTTCAAGCTCTTCTTAAACAGCTTTTTCCAAGAAACAACTGGAGGGACATTACCAGCTGACGTGTTGCTTAGCTCTGAAAAGCCCTAACGGGACACTGTTCTGTCTACCTATTCCAGTGAAATTGGAGACACAAACACACCTCTTAGCATTAGCTAGCATACCTCATGCCTAGGGTCCGTGGGGCTGGGGTCTGTGCTGTGGGAGATGGGAGGGAGGGCAGGGGAATCCCTGCTTGAGCAGAGAGCAGCAAGGAGGAGGAGAGGATAGGGGGAAGCCAGGCAGACCCTGCTGTGCCTGCAGTCTCTGCCAAAGCTCTGGTTAGGGAGCAGAGGGGCGGGGCCAGCCCTGTTCTGTGGGGCAGACTGCACAGCCCAGGGCTGCAAAGCATCTGGGATGCTGGGGGACTGGTTTAACTTAAACCAGGTATGGGTCTGGGACAGACATTGCATAAACCCATTTGATTCAAATCAGTTAAGTCTAATACTACATTCAACCAGGTTTATCTTATACCAGTTTCAGCCATTTCGAAACTGGTTTATGTGCACTGAATTTCTGTTCTGTTACAGGTTTAAACCAGATTCTGATCACTTAAACCAGTTTATATGTAATGTCTTTTCCTAGCCAAAATGAACTAACCTGGGATGTTTTATTTCTGTTAAGAGCAGAACTTTTCTGAGTAAATAATGGCAAACAGTGGATCTTAACTGAAATTTATAAACAAGAAGTTGATGCTCTTTTTCTGAAAGCAATTAAAAGGTGAACCACTTCTGAGGAGGTATGCTGTGCTTAAAATAAAACATCAGTTTTGAACATCTCAGCCCAAGTCCTTTGGTGGACTGCATCTAGCAATTCAGGGCATGTCAGACTGAATAGAGCTTGAATATTTGAGTGTGAGAACAGTAGTTCCCAAATGTTCTCAGGCTTCAAGGTTCTCTCTTAGATTGCAGATTAGATGTTCATTTGCCTTGGTTTGTATCAGTAAGTCTTGTCCTATCCTTTGAGAAGGACTTTTGTCCTCTTTGAAAGAGTAGGCTGTGCTACATTTGAGGTTAAAACCTCAAGACTGACTAGCTAAGTTGGGGCCAATGGTGTCGACAAGGCCAAGGTTTCTATCATAAACTCAGAACCTCTATAGTGGCACGTCACTGCAACTGAATCCTACTGTAAAAATCCCTTTTCCTTTTCTCAGGGAAGGATTATGTAAATCTTAATTACTGCTTCACAGTTTCAATATTTACTGACAGGATGTAAATCCATTGTGCATAAAAGCACGCTAGAATCCAACAATAGAGAAGCATTGTTTAATTATACATTAATTAGAGTGCTAAAACTAATAATCCCCTGTAAAATCTTTGTAAAATATACAATCACGATGGGGTAATTGCTTTCTGTTTCACTACCACATGGACACATCAAATAACCATTGCTATATCATACAATTTGGATCAGACTTAGAGCAGTCTGGCCTCAGGACATAGAGTCACATGCTCAAAAAGCTGCATTTTGAAAAGGAACCAGTAAATTCAGTATTTGCACCAGCTCCCTAGAACAACTTCATATTTGAAGACAGAGCCACAGAGGGTGCAGTCTAGGGTGGATTCTGGGAATATGTTCTGCGTCTTTTACTAAGAAGCCCTGATCCACAGGCTGTTGCTATCTGTAGAAATCTGCACAGTGTGCTTTGGATCAGGCTGATCCTCTTCAGTTACAAGCAACTGTGCAATGCATCCTCTTCTGTTGCAATTAACTATGCTTTAGCATGATTTTTTCCCTGTGTGTTGGATGTGTCTCCATTCCCAAGCAAAGTAGAATATGTGAGGCATTTGATTTTTGCTGTTTTAATGTGCATATGTCTTCTTGGCAGCACATTCTGTAGAAATAGATGAGGAAAATGAAAGAATAGAAGCCAGTCACATAAATAAGAAAACACATATGCACAAGCCTGTCGCAGTCTTCCTGTTAGTTATTTGTAATATAGGGGAGAATGTTTAATACCCTGTGCGTGTATTTGTCTGTGGAGACAGTGTCATAGTGTCCCTACATCCATTTGTGAGTTAAGCAGCTGCTCTTTAGCTCATGGGATGTGGTAGTTGCTAAGACAACTGCAGTGTATCTGCTTACAATGTCCGTGATCATGCACCACTACTGGTAATTTACCCATAGGTACCTCATTTATTAGACTAGGGAAACAGCAAAGCAATTGCTGCACCACATCCCACCTGATGGCACATGGTAAGAGTGGCTGTCCCTGTTTGCACTAGCCCTAAATTGACACAATCCTGTAAGAACAGAAATATTCATATGGCACATTACAAATACTCAGCAGAAAGTAACTTCAATGACTTGGAAAAAAAATGGAGAATAGCCCTGCAACTAGCCAGTTGTCTCCACGCAAATCAAGTTTCTCTTAAGGTGGGATTTTGTAGGCATTTTGTAAAAACTTTCACTTCACAGGTGTGCTACAGTAAGTGCAAGAGAAACTTTTGGGAATTGATGAAGTATAGCCAGTAAGGAGAAACATGGAGCTTGGGTAGAAAAAACACATAATTTTTGCTGGCGTATTTGACTACATGCAAAAAAGAACTGTGATGTCTGTTTGTTCTCCAGGTTGTTCTCTACATTTCAATTTTGAGGCTATCTTTGCCATAATTTTCTCTCCTTAACTGACTACTGGGGACAGTACTGTGCAGGAAATATTTATTTACAGTGGTCACACCTAAAAAGTTTCTTCAATTAGAAAAGCTAATTTGGGTCGTGAAGTCCCTACAATATATTTTTTATGATTTCACTCATCCTCCTAAGTTTGTAGAATTGGACTAAAGGCAATGAGAGAGCCTGGGCTGAGAAAGAGAGGCATGTACAAAGGAAAACAGTAAAGTATTATAAAATCTCCAAAACATTTCTCAGATAGCTTTCCTGTAAAATACATGGAACACCTGAGGACGTAATAGGAAGGTGTTATTGGCACTTACTGAAAGTCACTAGGCCTTTGTGCTCTTAATGTCTATAGACACTTTGAAAATCATGCCCAACCTGTGTATCTCACTGACTCCACAGCCTGCACAGACTTGTTCCTAATAAAGGTTGTGGTGTTGCTATCATATATTCTCCCTCTGGATCTCTGTAAATGCAAAATTCTCTACTAGGTAGCTCAAGAACGAGTTCCCTTTGACTGCGTGAGCAGGAAAAAATAGCATATTATGGCTAAATGCATACATTCATAGGGGTTATGGGAAGGTTAGATTGAATTAAAAATGGCCACCCCCAACTTAGTTTGCCCAGGTACAGCCCTTACACTTAGACCTGGTCTCAGTGATTGGACATCAACCTAAACCTGTAACAGACAGAAGTTCCTTATACACAAACTGGTCTAAAAATGGCAGAGCCCAGTCTAAGATAGACCTGGATCAACATACACTCAAACTTACCTGCCCTAAGTTAAACCAGAGAATGGAACTTCAGTACCATTACCTACACAGCCCCAGAGCTGCGAAAGCCCGGCTGCTGGCCCAGCTACGGAGCTGCACTTTTCCTTCCCCCAGCTCCTGGCATTGCGCTATTTTTAGCCCCCTAGTCCCTCACCCACCCCCCATGGACCAGCCTCCACCCTTGCCCCCCATCCTACAAGCCTCTCCAGGTGCTGGTTTTATCAGTATTCGCTGCTGTCAGGAGCTGAGGAACTAAGTATTGCTGGGGGGAGAGGTGGGAGGAAAGGAGGGTAAGTTCACCTAAAAATAGCCCCTTGTCTGTTCCCCCCTTTCTCCCTCCCCCCCACCCCGCATGACTCCTCAGGGATCCCACAAACACTTCTGACCCCATCAAGCCTTCCCAGACCGCACCAACCCCCTATGGATCATATCTGGTGCCCCAATCCCTCTTACAGATCCTGCCTGCCTCCCCCCATCTCCACAATTGCTCCCATGGATCCCGCCTGCCCCCTCCCCTCCCCCCGAGCCTTTCCGTAGCTGCCACCTGACCCTCCGATCCCCCTAATCCCTCCTGCGGATCCCACCTGCCCCTGCCATCCCCCCAATACCTCCCATGTACACCACTTGCACCTCCAATATCCCCCCCTGGGCCTCCAATCTCCCCCCAAGCCTGCTTGTTTCCATTTCCACTAGCCCCCTGCATCCTGACTTATCTTAAATCGAGTGACCATTTTTAATGCAATCTAACCTCCCCCTAGACCTCACCCCCAAATGTTTGTAATTACCCTATGTGTTGTATTTGAATAAGAAATTGTCATAATATCTATTTATGGGCTAAACAGCCCATAACTAACTAACTAACTGACAGCCTTACAAAAACAAACATTTACTGAAGTCATACATTTTGCATGATAAGGATCAAGTCAAAACTACAAATAAGAATTTTAGGATTTGACCCATAAAATAATACACATGACCATGAAGAGTGCCTCTTAACAGGAATGTTTTGTTATTTTGAAGGTTACCAGTTGCTCCTTTTGTCTCCCTGCATTTAATTTTCTTATAAAAATGTTTCCAGCCACAAACAATAAAATCACACACTTATTATGTGTTATTTTTCCAGATACTCTTCTCTGTTTAACTTCAAAGGGCTAGATAACTATTTTCAGTGACTAAAAGGAAAAGGATAAGGAAAATTAATCACGAGATAACTTTATAATAAAATATGTGAAACCTGAGGGGTTTTTTTTCCATTTGACCACCTTAGCATGGATATGGTAACATCTTACGCAAAAAAATCCCAAGAGTGCTGTGACAATTTAAAGAATGTGCTGATAAAAGTTGGTTGATTTTATAAAATTGAGGCAGTCAGTGAGACTACAAGTCAGCCATGGGTTGACAAGGTCTATGACATATCAACCAACATGTGTGAAACAAGCTAGAATGAATGAAAGATGCCATGAACCCTAGTGTTTGTCCTTTGGCAGAACAATCCTTACTGGCAATGGTAAGGATACCTGAGCTGTAAAAAACAAAACAAAACAAAACAAAACCCCCCAAAACAGTTCAATTAAGTCTGATTAAGCCCAGCTGAGCTACAGGGGAAAAGAAGTAGAGAGAGTTAAATTCCAAGAAGCAAGAGAACAAAGGGATGGATGTGCCAGAATAGAGGCCTAAATAAGAAACAAAGGTACAGGCTTTTATTAGATGAAGAGTAGATTTGAGTCTAGGACCAGCCAAGTCTAAGGAAGCTGAATGGAAGAGCCAAGCGGGCAATGAGCATAGGGAGGGTGCTGCATGCACAGTAGAAGGGACAGCTGGACTGTCCAGATGGCAAGAGGCCAGGCTGTCCACACTGCACCCATGGCCAAGAGGGTGGCTATATTGCTCACTCTGTGCGCATGGCCCACAGACCTAAGCTGTGTGCTTTGTGCATAAGGAAGAGGAAGTCATGAGGAAAAAGACCCAGAACAGGAGAAATGTCTCGATACCAAATACTGAAGCAGCTACCCACAAGGATTCTGTAGGGCATCCAACTTCAACAGACCCTGGGGACCTGCCCCACCACCCACCACCATATGCACAACCCAGCGCTCCTCCTCACCCACACAGGCAGCACGAGCAGCCCAGCTCTTCCTATACGTTCACCGAACGCACAATATGAACAGCCTAAGTCTCCTGGCCTCACGCACAGCACACAAGTTAGGTCTGCTGGCCATGCATACAGGCAGTGCAAGCAGCATAGCCACCCTCTTGGCCATGGGTAGACAACCTGGCCTCTTGCTATCTGGACAATCTAGCTCTCTCTTCTGTGCATGCAGCACCCTCCCTACTGACTCATCCCCTGGAGCAGGGGCAGGAACCAGAAGCTGGAGGGGGAAGGGGGAGTCCGGAGTCCCAGCCACTGCAGCAGCAGGAGCCATGGGGGTATGGTGGCTGGGTGGGAGCCTGGGGACCGCAAGCAATCCACAGACCATCAGTTGAACAGCCCTGCTGTAGAGCATCCCTGACATGTATTCAGATTTTAAATACTTCACAGCACTTTGCAATGCACAGTGGTGACATGTTGTCATAGAGAATGGCAGTGACACATGCAGAAAAACTGCTGCTTCTGCTGTTTGTATTTTCAGTCTTAATAGACATACACCCTTGTGTTCAGTAGCATGTCAGCACCAGGCAGTCATGTCTGCATTACTATTGATAACAAGCATCAGTAAAGAAAAAATTGAAAAATGACTATGGGTGGTAACTATGAAACGCATGTTGAAACATTTCCATTTCTCCTGGTCCAATGCTTCTATTTCTTTAGCTTTTCTTACAAGCCCGTATGTAGCCAAGACGCACTAGGTTCTGATTCAGATTTTCAGACGGACAGTACTGAAAACAGTTGTGGTTTTTGAATGACACTTCTCAAGCCATAATGGACAGAGCAGGGTTCTCTTTCTATTTCCTTGTTTCTTTGTCTTTGCTAATTGTATGGTTAATAGTTTCCTACAAAAAATATATTTTCCTCAGGACACATTCTCAAATGATAATAATAATTTTGCTATCCAGACCTTGTTATAAATGCTGTATCTATTTTTTTTGTAGTGCATCAATTCTCAGGAGGGGTGAATAGCTTCTAAATGCCTGTTTATTTTACTATTTGCTAAACACTAGTACATTGGAAAAACATTATTTTTTAATAATTCACATTAATGTTTGTTGAAGTCTATATATGTTTAGAGGTTTTTACCAACACCCACATAGTGCTAATTTTCTAACAACGGCTTAAGATTTTAGCTAAGATATCTAAAAATATGACTAGGCTTTTCAAAGGCAGTAAAGGGAGTTGCATGGAAATTGAATGCCTAATTCCTTAAAGCTCTCTGGAAAATCTCCAAGAAGTCTACAAGTTAGGTTCTTAGCTTCTTAGTTGGATTCTGAAAAGTGGGGTGACTTTCCAGTCAATAGGAGCCACTCAGCACTTCTAAAATCCTTCTGTTTAAAAGTCTAACTTTAAGCTACTGCTTTTGAAAATAAACCAGTATGTGTGCATTTTAGAAAACCCTGGGCCAAGTACTGAGGTTGCTCACATCAGAGAGATCAAGTGAATGGCACCAAGCATGGATCAGCAAACACTTTGGATATGAGGATACCACTGGTTGCAGACATACCTTCTGCCTCTTGTTTTAACTTGAATGCTCTGTGACTAAATAAATCATTTAGTTTACCACTTCAAAAGCTATTTCTATTTCTATCATTGCTATACTGGATGTTATAGTGTGTCTTTGGAAGAGGAATTTTAGCTTTGCCCTTGGGATCATCCTAGAGAAATATTACCACCATGTCTTATTTAAAAAACCTGCCCTGTTCACAAATCTGTCCATTCTCAAATTTTTACTTTTTAGCGGACTTCCAAAAAAGGAACTAGTCCTGTACTGCTTATACTTCCAGACCTCCCACTGCACCCCACGGGGACGCTGAATGTGCAATGACAGTAGGCTCAGGAGCTGAGAGAAGGCATATTGCACACACGCATACATGCTTCTGAAACCCTTTCCTGTATTACTTAACACTTTCAAAGAGACAAAATACCTGTGGCCACCTAACAAGATACATTAAAGCAACACTGAATCAGTTGTCAAATTGGAAAAATTCAATTGCCTTATTTGCTTCAAATGTTCATCTTGTTTAATTTTCACTTCTCATACAATAAATATGCAGCATAGAGAGCATTTGCAGTACACAGGGCATTTGCTGATGCTGGGGTTTTTTTTCAGATGAGTCTGGCGTGCGCAGAGATTATAACTATCCACCCAGTTATCTACCTTAGAGTGATTATGGGAAATAGTCATAAAGCCTATATGAGCATCTACTATATAAAATAGATTTGCTAAAAGCTTAGTCCCTCTTTGAGTTATCTGGCTCTTCTTCTTCATACAAAAACCATCATAAGGGAGTAGATTTGACAGAAGGAAGGACCTTTTTTTTTTTTTAAGGTAAGGGAAAGGGTGGTTGACACTTGGTTTGATGTTCTGGATGTTTCATCAAACTGGACATTTTTATTTTAGTATTGCTCCTTAACCATGGAGATGTTTGTCCACTACTTTGATATATTTAACCATTTTCTTCTCTGTGCAGTCACCAAACATTGTCAGGCTTATGAAGCTATGAACCATCATGCCTAAATGTAATAGTCCTTGGCCACTGAATTTTAAAGTCCCAGCCAACGAGCATTTCCTATGTGGAAGTGTGCTGAACAGGTCAAGTTCACCTTGAAATGCAGGGGGGGGGGGGAAGTGAAGACCACATCAGGCACAGGTAGCAGGTCCTTCATTATCCCATAACAACATCTAGTTATAAATAAGTGATAGAGAGAGCTCAGTTCTTGTCATGATTCCAAATAAATAAATTGTTTGCAGTCAATGCAACAGAAGTAATGAATGTCTTCTATGCCCCCTAACCATCTGAGCTGTATCTAGAAAGAATGACTGCTTCTACTTCTACCTGACTGGACATCTGATGTTGATGAATTGTGTCACGGATGGTATTAATGATGGTCTATTTTTGTAAAAAAGGCAAAAGCTGAGTCCTGTGTGTGCTGCTCTCTTGAGACTGCACTACAGGGTTGGGTTGGGTTTTGTTACTTTGTTCTGAAGAAAAAACAAAAAAACATGGCCCCTAAACTCCTTCAGATCTTTGTCTTCAATTTGTCTCTATTTCACCCATATGCATATAATTTATTTTACATGTTAAGTACAGTATGTGCCATTTATATTTATTGGTGATTTTCCCTCCCTTCTAAAGCTTTACATTTAAAATGCAGCTCAGGAGTGTGATACCTAATTCAATTTGACAGAACATGATGCATTAGGATATATCATCGCATCCTTACAAGTACCTTGCTTGGCAGTGGGAAAAAAAAGGTGGTAAAGGAAAATTATATTTGTGCACCTTGACTTCCTATCTTCATTTCATTGGAAAGGAATAGGTTAATTCCAGTTCTGAAATGAATCAACTGTTAATTTTATTCCTTTTTTATTGACATGTGTAGCTCTAAAGGAGCTTGAAGAGTAAATGCCTTTGACTTTGTTTTGGGAATCAAGTCTCATTCCCCTTTGCTAAGGCAACCCCCTGTCAATCTTATTTATATGAAAGCGGTCATGAAAATTCATATCTGACTGGGCCCCTACAGGGTGATGGTTCTGTCTGCTGGGTCAACTCAGACACTAGTCAATACAAAAGTAAAAGGATATTATGAACATCAGTAAGGGCAGCCAAAATAAATGCAAAGGAACCTGGAAAAATAAGGCAAGAAGATAATGCAAAAAAGATTTAGGTTGGAAAATATGTGATTTTTTTAGCTGAGGGAAAGTTGGCAAACAACACATAACACCTTAATACAGAAATACTTGTATAGTAAGTCCACATAATAAGGACAAGAGAGGTAATAGTAGAAAGAAAAATGTGGACATAGACAAAAGAGATTGGGAGATTCTTTAGTGAGGCTGTATTTTTTTTAACTGATAGGAAAATGGCAGATTTGAGAGGGCAACATGAAGTGTCCTGAAAACATGTTGATGACCAGAATCATGAAACACACTCTGGCTAGGTAGATATTCAAAAAACCTGAGTCAAAATTGATCCAAGTTATGTGGTTTACTGTAAGCAGCGTAGTTTAGCTTGGTAGCGAACAGAGCACGTTTGCTCTTTGGTGCGGGGAGGGGAGGGCAAATCTTAGACCAGGTTCCATCAGTTTTAACTGGTTTACGTGTGCCGCACTTCTGTTCTGTTATGGGTATAGACTGGTTTCCAATCACTTATACCAGTAAAAGTGTAATGTCTGTACCTGGCTTGTATATGAATGCTAGCAATGTCTGCCTATGTCCTTAGACCAACACGGCTACAACCTAAACCCCAGCAATAAGATAAGGCATTTTCACTTGCTCTGGTAGGTGAAGTTTAACCCTGATTCTACCATTCTCTTTATTAGGTGCTTCGTGGAATTTCTCTTTCCTAAATTCATGCATTTTCCCCAACCTCTAGTTCAAACTGGTACATTATTTCTCCTGAAAATTAATCCAGCCTTGCAGACCAGATCACTTAAAGAGGAAGAAGAAAAGGAGAAGGGGGAACGAGGGGAATTTTCCATCTTTTCTAAGGCTGGAAATTTCAAAAGAGAGTGTGTTGCCCAGACCACAACAGAATTCAGTGGGACTTAGACACCTTTGAAAATCCCATTTTTATTCCCTGATATTGAGGATCTTTCGAATGTGTACCAGTATCCCAGAGATAAGTATAGAACAGGGGCAGGCAATTATTTCAGGCGGAGGACCGCTTACTGAGTTTTGGCAAGCCACTGAGGGCCGTGTGACTGGCAGTCAGGGGCAGATAAATATTAATTTTCTAAACTTTTTAGGGGTCCTGTGGGCTGGATAGAATGGCCTGGTGGGCTGCATCTGGCCCACAGGCTGCGTTTTGCCCACCCTGATGCAGAAGATCTACTACTTGGGAAGTTTAAAAACAGAAGAACTAAGGACTGGAATTTTCCTTGTGGGTAATAGTCCTTCATGTAAATGGAAGGAAGGGGATAAATGACCTAAATGTTTTTTTCACCATCTTTAATCTCTATGATCAACCCTGACTGTCAGTAATGAAATCTAGCTTGTCAGAGAATCTGTTCAGAATTCAAAGTGTTTTGAGTCCCTCATTTAAAGGGGAGCTCAGTTAAATCAAATCCCAAGGCACTATTAAAGAGGGCCATCATTGTTCAGTGAATTACACCTTTGGCAGAGCAAATGTAACCAAATTAGCTTAAATAAGTTTTCAATCACAGTTATCTGTGAACTTTTATATAGAGCTAATTTTTAAATGTCTTAATTAAAAAAACAAACATAAAATATTCCTACAGAACAACTGAAGTGCTCTTTCTCCATGACCTCTCCACCCTAATGAGAAGAGATAATGGTGTTAATTTTATTATGAAGGTTTTTCATCATTCAATATTATTAAATTGTACCAGCTTTCAAGAGGCTCATAAGCAACTTATTGAAACAGAATAAATGGTTCATGAATTGAATCTTAAGAAGCACCAAAAATATAAAGCAGAAATGTGATAACCTTCCTAACTCCTGATAATAAATAACTACAGTCTGCAAAACAGGCACCCAGTATCATCTGTGTTGCTGTCTAAACAAATTATACCTGAAAGAAGAATACTGCTTTTAAAAAAATGAGTGAAATGGTAGCAGCATCACAAGAACTCAAGAGTGGTCCTTACAAGACTCATAAGGATTAGCTCATTAGAACCTGGTATTTCAGGAGAACTTAAATTCTATCTTATAACCTATTCAAAAAAGGCTTGTTCTTTCCATTCTTCAAACCACCAACTAATAGATATTTATGATAAGAAAGAGAGACTTGTATTTTCTTTTTAATAAAGAACTTATTTTATAAAGCTTAAGAATCTTCTATCACAGTAAGAGGCACTTAAGTAGAAAAAATAAAAAATAGCTGAATTTATTATAAGATGCATTCACAAAATGAGTTAAATCTAAATGGTTCAGATATTGCCATTGCAGACTTGACTCCAATGATTTTTTTTTATAAAGATATACAATTGCAGTAGATCCATTTTTTTTAACAGTTGTTTTCCCCAAGTAACACATTACCGATTAAACATTTTAATTATAGGACATTTTTTCATTCTGGAAACAAAGCAATCTTAGCAGCGAAGCTAAGTGATTTAACAGTATTAGGACATAGCCACTAGGGGTGCACAAAACAGGCCCTATTTGATTTGGATTTGCCCCGAATCAGGGACAGTGATTCGATATGTTGATTTGAATCACTGTCCCCGATTTGATTCAGCCAAATCCGAATCTGAAGATTCAATGCTGATTCGGAGAACTAGCGCTTTGACCATAGGGACAGCTTTAAATGTATTTTCTACATACCTTGAGGTACCAGGCCAGCTCGTAAATGCTGCAATGCTGGGGTGGATGGAGCATCCCGCAGGAGCATGGGGGGGCCACCTCACGTGCTCAGTGGTGAACCCAGAAGTGGACTGGAAGTCCACCAGGGAGCCACAGGGGGACCCTGGGTGCCCCCCAGACCCAGGAGGCACTAGTCACTGTGCTGGGAGACTGTGGGAGTGGGAGGCCCTGCCCACTCCCCAGTGCACCCAAAAGTGGACCGGAAGTGCTTCTGGTCCACTTCAAGATCTGCTGCCAAGCACGCTGGGGAGCCCTCCACACTCCTGTGAGATGCTCCATCTGTCCCGCCATCACACCATTCACGAGCCGCATGGTACCTTGAGGTATGTAGAAAAAAACATTTAAAGCTGTGTCTATGTCTGAATCACCGAATCTTTCCGAATCTCTCCAAATCAGTTTGGAGGGTTTTGATTCAATTTGGAGAGATTAAAGGGTCCTCTAATTCAATTTGGATTTGGAGATTCGGCCACCAAATTGGGCCAAATCTCTGCCAAATCAGGGACTGAAGCTTCGCAGAACCCTAATGGCTATTAGGGCTATGCAAAGTTTTGAGTGCTGATTTGATTTGGAGGAGATTCGGCCCAATTCGGCAGCCAAATCTCCAAATTCAAACTGAATCGGGAGACCAATAAAAAGGCCTGAATCAATTCGAAGCTCTCCAAATTGATTCGGAAAAGATTCAGAGAGCTTCAGAGATAGGAGCAGTCCCCACTCGCTGCCACAGGGAGCTGGACCCAGACTCCAGCTCATAAGCAGGGAGCAGTGGAGCAGGGGCTGGAGGAGGGGGGAGGGGACCACGGGAGGGCACTCACCAGGCCCCATCCCCTGCCTGCTCCCCCAGCCCCCGAGTGCCCCCCATACTTCCATAAGCCCCCATCCCCTGCCCACTCTCCCAGGCCCCACCCCCCCCATGGCTGTCCCACTCCTGGTTCTTTTTTTTTTTTTTTTTTTTTTAAAGCCCTGAACTCACTTTTTTTTTTTTTTTTTTTTTAAAGCCCTGCACTCACCAGATGCTGCAGTGGCTGTCAGAGCTTCTGGGGGCTCATAGCAGAGCCCCCCACACAAAAGCAGGGCAGTGGGGGGCAGCAGGGATCACCCCCCTGTCTGACAGGAGCTGGTGAGACTGGAGCTTTCTTTCTGTTTTTCTTTTCTTTTTTTTTTTTTCCTTTTAAAGAGCTGGCAGCTAGGGCTGGGTGAGGCAGCCATGGGGAAGGCTAGGAGAGCAGGTTAGGGTCAGGGAGCTCATGGCAGAGCCCCCCATGCAGCGTGGGGCAGTGGGAGCAGCGGGGATAGCCCCCCTGCTTGGTAGGAGCCAGTCCATTCAGGGCTTTTAAAGAGTGAGGAGCTGGGGCTGGGCGGAAGTTGGGGCCTGTCCAATTCAGAGATTTGGCCGATTCAGCAGCAGTCATATCTCCGAATCAGATTTGGCCGAATCAATTCGGGACAGTAATTCAAATCACCATATCGAATCACTCTCCCCCGAATTGGTCAAATCTGAAGTGAATACTAGCCGTTTCACACAGGCCTAATAGCTATTTTTCTTAGTGGAAATAATATTAGCACCATAGCTGACATTTTGCACATGGATATCATTCATGTGAATACAAAAGGGAGGCTCCAGAAAAAACTGGGCAAAAATTAGTAGCTTTAGTTTACAGGAGATTGTTCAGATCTGTCTCAATTCTTAGAGGTTCACAGAGTTTTGAATGAAGAGGACTGAGTATATCCCAAATCCCAAAGCAAAAGAAACCGAAGTCATCAGATTTGGTTTGTTTCATGCTGCAGCTATATGAAGGCATCTAGTTTCTACCTGAAACCATAAATCATACCTATGTGCAGTTAACATTTTGCCCTAGTAAAGGACATCATGCCTAAAACAGAATAAAAATATAATGATAAGGAAAAATGTTTAGGTAAGGAAGAATTTATATATATTGACAAACATGGTTATTGTTAGGCCCCTTGGATAGTCTGATCCTGGCTTTAAAATGCAATTGTAATGAGTTGTTCTACTTCATCTGCTACAGCAACCATTTGGTAGCTTGAAACGCAAGTTCGTCCCATAACCCTCCTTGCATTTTGGTTTATTATAAGTACTTTCATAGGTGCTGCATTGTTGTAATTGATATTTTACCTGTTGGGGGTGGAGGAAACCCACCAAAGAATGTCTTTTTGTGAAGAAGATAAGCACATAGTATTATATGGAATATTCAGACATTTCGTATATTTATGTATTTAAGGCAAGTCAAATTGAGTCTTACTAACCTTGACAGTGTCACTTTAACTTAAGTCCTATAAGGAAAGTGACTTCCTTTGTACACAGCCCACAACAGCCATTTTAAACAAAAACTGACATGGTCAGCAAATATATCAAAATTAAATAAAAACAGTTACTGAAAGACATTAGTTATAAGGGAAAAGCTATATCAGCCAACAGGAGCCAGAAGAAATGATGCTATGATGGTGCCAATAAAAAATGGGACATATGGATTTTTTGTTTAGCAATTACTGGTATCCCCATTGCTCCTAGAACTGATATTATAGAAACAAAAGTGCAACTTAAGCTCTAACCAGAAAAGTCTGACTTCATATTAAGAGTTTCACATTCTACTCAAATTGTTCAAATACCAAAATTCCCCATCCCACACACACACGCACACAAATCCAAGGATACTAGTTTCACAAAGGCGTTGCTGAGGCAGGGAGAAAAATATGTGCATTCAGACAGTGATTAAACCATTTCTAATGCAAGTAATAAAAACAGGTCACATTTTAGGAAAGACATTGTGAATTCAAAGGCATCAGATTCACAACTGACAGTCTGCAAAAATGAAAATACAGAAGAACAGAACCTTCTACTTTCAGCCAAGCATTTAAACTCTCTTTCCTGTACTCTTTTACCAAAACAAAGTCTGCAGAATGACACCCCACAATTTAGTCTATACAGCAGCCTTGTAGCAAATTGTCTCATCACGATTTAGAAAGAAATGGAAATTACTTTCTTCCTCACACTGAAAATGATAAAATTTACCTGTAATATGAATCATTATGGCTGGTTCCAAATCTCCTAACCAGACATTTTTACTGATAGAATAAGGATAAATGTTTCTATTTAAGGAATGATTTTACAACCTGTTATCAAAACGATGAATTTGTTACAAGCAAACAGCACTCTGTCAAAAAGAAATATTTTGTGACAGTCTGTCAAACACTACGTTTTGTTATACTCAGAGAAATCGAGATCTGTGTATTCTGGACTGGTGAATCGAAATAGCACAGGCCACTTAGCAAAGAGAGCCAACTTGAAGGTTCAGGGCCTGATACAGTGCTGGGTCACTTCACTTTTACTCCAGCATAATTCTGCTGGAATCTATGGAGTTAAATAAGCATAGAACTGAAGTAACAGAGTGGTGAATTGTGCCCCTGCTGGGTTCATATTTCTAACCTGCTTACATTATTCGAATTTGTGGGGGGAGTTTCTCCTTTATTTTTATCCCTTTCCCTTTCTTTGCGTAGTCTTGCTCCAGTGCTTGCAGTGACAGCCCCTGCTGATGACAAGCTTTGGAATCCCCTGGATACTGACTTAAAAACAAAACTCCATTAATATGATCTATTCGCCCAGTGAAGTGTGATCTAGACTCCAGGCTTGTTTGTTGTTCAAAATGATTTCTGGAAGTTTTGCTGAGGAGGAGGAAGAGATGGAAAACAAAGGAGAATAAAAGTCTTGAACTGTCTGGTCCTTTACTTAGTTGTTGGTTTGAACCTAATAATTACTTATTATTTGTATTACAACAGGATCTAGATGCTAACTTGACTGGTGCTCTGCTTGTGCACTGCATAAATACATATGCATGAGAGAGCCTAATGTCTAAATGGAAAAGAAAGAAAAAAGCTGAGAGTAAAAAAAAGTATATTTTCCCCCTTTTTTTTGGAAAGGCAGTTGAAGCACAGAGAAATTACATCATTTGCTCTTGTTCAAAGGATGATCAGAACAGTGAATGAAATCAATCATCTGAGTTCCTCTAATCCAGTCCCTTAACCACCATCCTCAATGTTTGGATGGTACAAAGGTGTCTGCTTAAGAGCCAATCTCTTTTTTCCCCTGAGTGCATTTAATATCTGGCATTTTGAAAATGCAGTTCATAGCCAAACCTCCTACCCTTTTCAAAACGGTAGGGCCCAAGTTTTCATGCAAGACTGTGTGCCACATTCAAATTCGCTCAATATTATTTAAAAATAAATGTTGAAATGACATGTTACTGACCATGCAGTTTACCAAAGTCTTCAAAAATCTGTTATGGGTGGACCTAAAGCACAACTTTCTTTCAGTTTTTTGGAACTGCCAACGAATTGGAAAATCCATTATACAGACGCTCCTTCAAAACAGACCATAAACATAGATAGATCCAAAATTAAGAAAAGGAGGGTATGGCAGATGCCACCAGCACTGCCCTTGAGACCATGGTGGGGATGTGCAAGGCATGGCTGGAGCCCCTGGGCCAGCCAAAAGACGAGAGTTAGGCAGGGAGCAAGGGCAGGAAAGAGGGACCCACTCACCACCACTGCTGCCTCTGCTGTCCCCAGCAGAGCCTGGTGCAGATGCTCCCCACAGCCCACAGCTGGAGCAGGGCAGGAGAGCCTCTGCCCACCCCCTTTCAGTAGGGTACAGCAGCAGTAGCAAGTGGGTCCCTCCTTCCTGTGCCTGGTACCTGCCTGAGCCCTGAATGTTCCCATGCTGACCCGGGGGCTCCAGCTGCATACAGCAACCGTGCAGGGTGCTGAGCTGAGGGGCAGCAGCAGCAGGCAGGTTCCTTTTTTCTACCCCAGCTCCTGGGCTGGCAAGGAACACCCTGGGGGACTAGACAAGGAGGGAAAACCTGAACGACGCTGCTGTTCTTCCTGGCTGAGCTCAGCTCTCCATACAGCCTGGTTGGAGTGGGACAGGAGTGATTCTGGAGCTCACCCTGCCCCCAGGTCAGCAATAGGTGGGGGAAATGGGAATAGGAGGGCAGAGGGACATGGAGGGAAAGGGTGAGGGGAAAATTCTTAGCTACTTTGGGGACTTAAAGTCCTCAGCTGCTGCTCCCATGATGAGATTTGGAAGGGGAGTGCAACCGTGCCACTGCACCCCCTCTCGACCCACCCTGACCATGAAAGTTCTTGGCTTTAGGGCATCCACTCACGAGTGTGAACCACCCAGCACAGTGAGCAGTATTGACCAGTTAAGGAAGCCAGCTTGCAGCGCTTGAACTTTACCAAAGTTTCCAAATGATTGGATCCAGAGCTTTGGACTGGCCTCTTAAAGAAAAAGAGCAATATTTGAATCAGAATCCAGTTTTGAAGTTCTCTAAATTTCAGGGAGGTTCATACTTGCATACAGTAGCTTTTATCAAGACCTTTCTTGAGTAACAACTGAAAACTATTACCTGATGCCTATTCAGGGACCTATGTTCATATAAATGGAGGTTTCAGCTCTGGTTCTATTAAACAAAAATACTGCTCACAGTTCACACCTCAGTTGACAATCACATATGAGAGGGCCAAAGACTGTACAGAGCATAGGGATGGTGCCTCCATTATGAAAAAAATCTAACACTTCCACTCCCTGTGCTCTACTTTATACTCTGTGACAGTCAAAACAAACATTTGGCATTTGGCCAGACTCTGTGGCTAAGTACAGACATTCAAAAAGCCCAAGCCTGAACTGATTCAATCTTTGCAGGTTAGTGTAACCTGAGTACAATGAATTGAGAAGCAAGTGAACAGATATTCACTTCTGATTTTGGAAATGCAGCCACATGCCTGCAGGAGAGAAGCTGAGCGGGGTGGGTGGGGGAAGGGTGGCCAGCCCCTGGCAGGCCCACTAAGTATGATTGGGAAGGGGTTTAAACCCCACCATGGTCCCCAGCTGGGATCTGCCTGGCAAGGGTGTAGTATACCTGTCAGGCTCCACCCCCACCCCAGAATTAACCATCCTGCTCTACTAACTGAGTTATTGTTTAGTGGGGCTCAGAACAGGGTTGGGATTGAGCTGCTCTGAAATACACCTCAAATGCACTGGACCCCAGCAGGGTTTGCCTGGGGGGGTGGGCCAGGGGTGACTGGTGCCTCCCGAGTCTGGGGGGACACACTGCGGACCAGGAGGGGCCAGCCCAGCAAACCGCAGACCACCAGCCAGAACACAGGTAAAGCTACCTCCACCCCGGGCAGTGGGGACCCAAACCTCAACCATGGCTGCCACGGGCCCTGTGGGAAGAGCCGCAGCCTCTCCACCCAGCTCTGCAGGGCCACAGTTTGCCATCCTGAGCGGTGCCAAATCAGAAGCCAATCTCGGGGGGGCATGTGCCCCCCTACCAGCCACCTATGGGGTAGGCAGTCCCTCCCAGGCTCCCACCCCCCCACTCACCACTCAAGTGGCAGGGGTCCTGACCAGATGCTGGCTCCGGGCCAGTCGCCTGGGGCAAAGTGGGTGAAGGGAGGAGGGATTAATCCCCCCTCCCTTCCCTCTCCCACTGGCACGGCACCCCAGACAGGGTCTGCCTGGCAGGGGTGCAGCAGTTCCTATGAGGCTCCCCCCCACCCCTCACCACTAAAGTGGAGAGTGGCAAGCGAGTGCTGCGCCCCTGTCAGGCTCAATCCCGACCCCGTTCTGAGCCCCACTGAACAATAACGCAGTCAGTAAACCAGGATGGTTAGTTGGCGCGGGGGGGGGGCTGTAAGCTCTGACTCCTTCACACACACATTGACACATTGATTTAGATCGCTCATTGTGACTTAGTAGCCTCTGCTCCAGGCAAGAGCAGTCTGGGGAACCACATGTAGCTCTGCCTGTGCCCGTGACGTGTGGTAGGTAAGCACTACCTTCTCTGGTAGCTCGGCAGGCAGAGTTCACACCCCCTGTGATAGTGACAGAGAGCAGGGTGAGAGGCAGCTGCCAACTTGGCTGGTTCCTTCTTTCCCAATAAGTATCTAAAGGATTTACTGAAAGCCTTTCCGGGAGGCAGGGTAAGGAAGGAGCTGCCAGTTAAGGAAGGAGCTGCCAGCCAGCACCATTTCACACTGAGGCAGCCCCTGGCCAGGGTGTGGCCCCATCCCCTGCTCTCCGCTTGAGTGGGGAGCGGGGAATGGGGCTGGGGGAGAAACTTGGGAGGGAAGCCCGGGAGGGACTGTCCCCACCAGGCAATCCCCGCTGGGGTCTGGGGCTAGGGAGGAAGCTTAAACCACCTCCCTCCCCTCCTCAGCCTGTAAGCCCCCAGCTGGGCCGTGGCCACATCTCCCCACTCTCCGCTCAAGCAGGGGGCTGGCCAGGGCTGCCCCCCTTCTGCCCCAGGCAGACCGGGCTGCATCCCCTGCCTGGTTTCCCACTCCCACCTTCTTGTCAGCCAGCTCTCACTGCTCCAGCTAGGGAGCAGAAGGCCAACTATGCTCTCTGGAGCCAACACCACAACCCAGTCCAGGGCTGCAAAGCATCCTAGGATGCTGAGGGACTCTGATTTAACTTGAAACAGGAAGGGGCCTGAGACAGAAGGTTCATAAACCAGTTTGACCTAAATTCAACCAGGTTTATCTTAAACCAGTTTTGGCCATTTTGAAACTGGTTTATGTGCATATGTGCACTGAACGTTTGTTCTGTTATAGGTTTAAACCAGTTTCTGATCACTTAAACCAGTTTATGTGCAACTTCTCTCCCTACCCTGTGTGTTACAGCTATTATTCTGAAGAGCCACAGTTTAGTTTAAACTAGGTGGATTTTTGAAGAAGTTCTGGAAGCTACAAAAAACAATGCAAAATTTGTTATTTTGCTATACATAATGTCCTACTGGACCCGAATGCCTATTCCTACTGAACCATGCATAAATCCCTATGTCTATTTTCCTTAAGGCTGCACAAGTCAAAAGAGCAGAAGAATCAGACCAAAAAGGTAGTTTCTGCCCCAAAAGACAAAATAAAAGATAGATTTCAAACAGACAAAATATGTATTCTCTACAATGAGCATATCAGCTAATTACGTTTTATCTGCGGGTTCAGAACCTCAAATCATAGAATCATATCATGAGTGCTTCTAGGGTAGGGCTATCCCATTGACTAAATAATTGAGGTGCTTTTAAAAATATGTAATGTATCCTCACTAGTACTTCCTCAGTGTTTGAGTCTTTTGCCTAACCTGTTGCACTGTTATGCACAGACTGAGTTTGGAAGAGAGTCCCAGGTATGTATGAAGCTGTACTAGTCCCATTTATAAAGTTAAAACCCAAATCCTGCCAAGGTTTGTACGGTTTCACTTTATACATGAGGCTCATTTGCATATTAAGACCTGAAGAAGGGTGCCTTGTACCCAAAAGTTTGACTAAATCTCTCCCAGCCATGCAGTTGGTCCAATAAAGATATCACCCACAAAAATCCTTGCCTCATATAAACACATCATAACACAAGGGCAAGAAAATCTAAAATTAAGGCCATAGACATTACACAGAAACGACACTGGTATTCGACTGAAAGCCAGTGAAATAACATTTCTCCTTGACTTCAATGGGTTTGGATCAGGCCTGTGGGTGTCTGCAGTAACTGGGTACAAGAGGGCTAAATGTAGCATCCAATGGTGATCATAATTAGTGACATTTTGTCTTTCCTCATTACATCCAGGCCTGGTTTCATTGTGGTCAGATAAGAAATACGCAGCCTAAATTACTACAAAGGCTGTAAATATATTGCTTCCCAAATCAAATCTAGAAGACTCCTTATAAGGCCTCTAAGTAATTAGGCCATTCTTAATTACTTAGAGGCCTTATAAGGAGTCTCTTAGATTCGATTTGGGAAGCAATATATTTACAGCCTTTGCAGTAATTTAGGTTGCATATTTCTTATTTGACCACGATGAAACCAGGCAAACATATTCAAAATGCAGATCAGAAAACCTGAGAGATTTTCCTCTTAAATCTCTGAACCAGCCTGTAGCTAAGAGGGCATCTCAGATTCCAGCAGGTACCCTCAGCAGATGGTAAGCTGTTGACAGCTCTGGATGTTCTAAATTAAATGCATCTAGATACCACTTGTTCCAAGTGAGTGGGTGGTTAATCGCATTCACCCTTTGTATCACTGACAGATAATGTAGATTTTGGCAATAAGAAAACTGAGAATTCTGCAGGAAATTAAAATAAGATTTTAAATTCAGCACAAGGGGTCAATTTTCCCACCCAAAATCATCTGTTCCCATGTTACATAGTGGAGGTTTGGGGCTTTCTCTTGAAAAATTTGATAGTCCAAATCCTAGCAGTAAAAGGAGAGACTACACACAGATAGGAGGCAAGCTTGCCCTGCATGTCTGTGATCCCCGAATACAGCCTTTTCTGGCTGGGGGAATGTACTCTGTCAAAGTACATTTGCAATAAAAAGTTGCAGTTTAGAAGGTACAAGGATATGTTTTTATTCCACAGTGGAGGTCAGAAGGGGAGATGTTGAGAGCTCATGTATATTTGAATCTTTCTGTAACTCGGAAGTATAGAATATACTTGATTTCCAACCCTTGATTTCAAACATTTAGGCATGCCAGTGTATCAACCTTCACTTGCATCTGTAGACTTAATTCCCGTGTTCAATTACCACGTGAAATATGGTGATAAACATCTGTACAAATCAAGTAGACTAGGTTTCTTTTATTATCTTCATATTAACTGGTGGATATTTGAACGGGAATGGGATATTTGAACGTGGAATGTACACTAATTTAATATTTTATTTTGTGCTGTGTATTTTCATTTATCATATAAGTGCCTGCTCCAGAGCATGAGTAGGCACTTAGAGTCTTTCACAAATCAATAATCAATAATTATGCAATTGCATACTAACTGTCCCCTAATGTATGTCTGCCATCAGTCAGAATTAATTTTCTTATACAGCTCCTTGTAGTTAACGATGCTTCAAGAATGTTATGCTTTTGAACATTGTTTTAATTAAAGTAAACACTAGTGTTTACATAAGGAATATATGAAAAATACTTTTTCTTTACCTCCTATGATTCTAAAATGTCTGAGATAGGCTCAGCTCGTTACATCAGAGGTATGCTGAGTGGTCAGTAAAATTGGGACTAAAATACACTATTTGCCAGAATCACGGGCATTTTAATTGGGATGGTTACTTTATTAGGATTTCTTCTAGGAAAGCAATTTAGCTTTATGCAATGACTCCTGCCTAGTGATGACAGCACAATCAAATATTCTGCTAAATGGAGACATGTTTGACCAGGTCCAAGAGGTTAAGTGGTGTTTTACCAGGTGTTGAATAGGTATGAAACATTTAACTTTGGTCTTTTGTCAAAAAATATGCTGTATAAAGACCACAAAAGGAAAAATAAAAGTGAAATGCAGTGAATATTTTAACCAGGTGTTTTTAGTCAGTTCAGTATTTTATCTTTTTAGACTTTACAACTACCCCTGAATTCTTTGTACCACATGCAAATGTGCCACATGCATAGCTCTGTGGAATAAATTATTCTCCCTTTAAGTGAGATAATAGGCCCACTGTGGTGTCCCAATTAAGAGGATTCTACTGTACTAATTTTATGCTTTCCAATTAAGGCTCAATTATGGCTCCACAAGGCCGATCTGTGCTTGGGTAGAATGAAAAAGAATCTGGACTGCAATGGTGGGAGACATTACACCTGTTATATGAGATACAGAAACATCTCAAAGGCCATGCTTACCAGTGGCAATTAGTAGCCCAGTTAAACAGGTGTTGTATGCAGTCCCGCAGAGTCTAGACACTGTCAGTTCTGGCCACACTATACTCAAGTATGACTCCTTTGGGAAGACTGAACCCTGCCTGTTTTGCTAAAGTAGCTCAATCCCACGTGGGCTAATAGTGAGATAATGGAAACGTAGGACATTCAGCGTTAAAATAATGAGCTGCTTACCTTCTGAGCTAAAGAAGTAATTGTAAAAAGTAGCCAACTCTTGAATAGCTAAGCAAACTAAACTAAGGGTTTATACTTCCCTAGTGTGAGGTACAGTAAGCAACCAACCATCTTGTGTTCAGACATTACAGACAGATGTAACATGTCTGTCTCCTGTTCAGGAGTATGGGGGAAGTTAGCTTAATTGTATGCTCTCCCTGTGGCATATAGTAGTAACTCATTTGTATGCTCCTTCATAGCTGGCCCAAAAGAGCAAGGATATTTCTTTTTTCTATTTTTGTATTAAGAATTATAAGGGATATATACTGTATGTCTATATAATGCTGAAGTCCAGACATTGAAGTAAACCTTTCCAAGGACCTCACTGATTTAGAAATATGTCCCAGGGCACCAGGTAACCTAAGCAGGCAGTGACCTTGGCAGCACTGCAAGGGTAATATTTTCACAAGGATGAACTAACTGTTCTTGAACCAACTCTCCAATGTATTCGGCACAAACAGGCTCCGCTTCAATATCAACCATGCATGCCTTCATCTTCAAACTATTTTTTCTTAAGAGATTTATTGGGGCCGATATAAAATGTCACTAACCGCTTAGCTCCTTTGCTCTTAGAACAGTATTGCAGAGTATTGAAAGAGTACATGATTACACATCTGTCACAGTTAGAGTTACTGAGCCACAAAGCAAAGCATCTGTATTTAAACAATAGCTAGAAAGTGCGAGTTAACCCTTTCTAGTGAATGGATATGTTTGTTTTCTCAGTTCCTCTCTCTCCCCTAAGGCAGACTATAGTTCCTAGTCTTTCTCCTCTTCTTCCTGCCCAGCTTAGCTCTTCAGTTCCTTTCTTCCAGCAGCTGGAAGAGACCCTTTCCCAACTCCCCAGTTGCCCATATAAGTGCCAGAAGGATACCATTCTGTGTGCCTAGACTCCTGCCCCATACAAACTCACCTCCCTTTTGGCCAGTCTCTACAGTGCAGAGCAAGGGAAAACAACCAAGACATAGTTGATAATGTGCAGTAGCTGGACAAACAAGAGAAGGAAGTAGGCTCCTCAGTGGAGAGGTTAGAAAGGGTTGGGAGGGTTTTGTTAGATAAGGGGCAGTTGGGAACAGAAGCAGGAGTCCTTCTCAGCAGGCATGGCTGGTGAACTCTGAGCCAGGTGGGGCAGGCGGAGCATCACACTCTATCATCCAGTTTCAAATCTTTTTTTATTTTTTTGTATTTATTCAATTTTGTTTGTTTGTGAAAACTATGCTATACAACATAGCATGTAATTTTTTATGTTTATCAAAACTAAACCCCCCAGCTCCCCGGCTGCAAACTCCCTGTTCCCCGGCTGCAAAACCCCCCAGCTCCCTGCCGGAGTGCCTGGCTGGCTGCAAACTCCCTGCTGCCTCAGCCCCAAGCCAGCTTCCCCACAACCCCCCAGCAAGTCCCATTTACCTCACAGGCTCCAGAAGGAAAGTGAGCCTGAGCCAAGCCTTGGGTGACTGAGAGAGTCAGGCCCTGCCCTTTCCCCTCTCCCTCCCCCTCCAGGCAGGGTTGGGGGTTTCCCATGCGTTCCTATGTAATAGCTCTTTACGCATGCTGGGGTGTCAGTACAGGTGCCCCGCTGCCTGCTTAAACAAGTGGTTATTTCCATCCATTCAAACTGTTCAGGTGTTTCTACTGCTCATGTGCCACTTGGGCAGTAAGGAGATCGCGCCGAGGTGTTTACTGCGCGCGCACAACTTTTTGTTGTGTATACGTAGCGGACAAGCATAAGAATTGAGTATGTTACTAGCGGACACAGGCAAGAAAAAAATGTTATTACTTTTGTTTACATTGTTAATTCAGCTGACGCTGTTTTGGATACTTCCAATTAATGACACTATTATTTTTATTTACTTATTTAGCTGACAGTTTTTGTGTGTCGTTTTGAAACTGGTGGGGTGGTGCCCAAGTACCACCTATTGACCGGCCAGTGGCCACCACTGCTTCTCAGTAAGAGAAACTGGAGTTGTATATACTCTAGACCCTCAGCATAAAGCCCAAGGGGTGCAAATCTCATATTTAGGGAAGTATGGGGTTAAAAAAGAGATGTTATCTAGAACCCACCTCATTGAGGCACCAATTTCTTTTCTACTTTCTGCTAGAATTCATTTTGGGCTCAGGCCTGGTAAAATGAAAGATAAAGAAATATGTAAGGATACAAGCTGAAACAGCAGTTAGTGGGCAGAAATAGGAACAGTTGCAAAGCATGCACCTCCTTTGTTCATCTGTGATTCAACATGAGAGCAGAGACAGAAAAGCTACAGCAGAGGAAGGGAAGACACATTGGCTGTTTTAAGTGTGGCATCAAAACCACCTTTCCTCCCACTCCCCATCAGTTAGAAGAAAGGGGATTGGAAAGCCAGGGCAGTGAACTAGCTCAATATACCTCCTGGGACCTTTTACCTACACTTTGAAATGCAGCTTAAAACAGGTTTTGTTGGGTGAAAGATAGATTGGTTTAGGAATATCTTCCAGCAGAATCATTTATTAAGAACTGCATTGCACACTGTCCCCTTGTGTACTTTACATGGTTACTGACTAAAAACACCCACATAAAATATGTTGTGTGTTATCAACCATGGCCAAAGAAAAAATGGGGCCATTGTCACATAATGGGCTGAGGGTGTAAAATGCGTGGGATCTAAATTTCATTTGAGAAAACAAAGCTGTTTTTAAGTTACAGGAGAAATAAAAAAACAAGCATCCAGAAGCAGTAAATAACGTTTTTCCTCCACACTCCTGTAACTTTAAAATGAGCACGCTCAAATGTCACTGCACAGCCAGAAAAGGCTGTATTCGGGGATCACAGACATGCAGGGCAAGCTTGCCTCCTATCTGTGTGTAGTCTCTCCTTTTACTGCTAGGATTTGGACTATCAAATTTTTCAAGAGAAAGCCCCAAACCTCCACTATGTAACATGGGATACATGGCCTTAATACTACTATGTTCCACCTTGACTCCTTCAGCGAATCCAAACTTGAACTCCTATTGCTGTATAGCTCCCAAAGCAGTAAGTCACCGAGCAGATGCTTGCAGCAACACATGACCACTTTTTCAAACCAAGAAAACTTTTCATTTAGTTAGCTGGAATAACTATTTTGGGACATTTTAGATTAGATTGGGAAAACAAAGTCTTTGTGTATGCCAGCAGCGTTATCTCTCAGTCCACCTCAAATGTCTGAGATTCAACTTCCGTCACCACACCAGGCAGCCCAATTCTCAATTCAGTCTGCTGACAGCTTATTCTTAATTTTTGGTTGTAGTCATGCTGTTTTCAGATGTTCTGCCTCCCTTGGCTGGAAGTCATTACAAGTAAATGACTGGTTGTTGGTCTTTCATTGCATCTCCAAGGTAACTCCATTCATATATTGACAGTTCCTGCATACCGACCTAGACATGCCTACCCCACAGACATTTCTCTTTTGTCCCACAGAAGAAATTAACTCCTTCATTCCTACTAGATCACAATACAAAAGCAAGCTAGGAAAATAGTACAGACCTTTTTGACACTCTTTGAGCATATTTACAAGAGATGTTTACTGTGGAATTGCCTAATTAGCTCCTCAGTAAAACATCAGCATCTACATGTGTGGTACTATTAGGACAGAGTAAACTAATTACTTCACTGTAGGATAGTACTGCCAGACACAAGTACTATCCTACGGTGGAGTTGTTTACTCCACTGCTACACATGTGTTAATACTGACAGAGCTGGCTGGGGCATGAGGGTGCTTCAGTACAGGGTTGGCTGGCTGACAGCTGCAGTGAAGCGGCCTCGTGCCCCAGCCAGCTCCTCCACAGCACGTTGAGCTGAGTCAGAGTAGCCCTGAGTTGGCAGGATGACTCCTCGGGCCCCCTGCCAGCCAAGGCTGCGCCACCCTGGCTCAACATGCTGCAGTCCTGGGCACACAAGCAAACAGTGCACCCTGGAGCAATAAACTCCAGCACAAACAGCACCAGAGTTTATTCAGGCACGCTGTTTGCATATGTGGACACACCCTCTGTACCAGAAAAAAACTATTCATTGTAAGTTTTTTAAATTTAGCCTCCAAGGTCTTAATCCTGCAGACAGATCTACTGGCATGCCCCCTTTCTGCACCCATAGTGGGACTGGATAAAGGGTTCTGTTCTAAAAGATCCAGTTGGAAGGGAGAGCTGCATTTTGCATCTAGAGTCAACTGCAAACAAAATTACATGTTCCAACTTCAAGGAATTTATATGTTAGAAAATTATTGATTATAGGTTGGATTTTCCAAACCATCTAACTCCCGAAGTCAGTGGGACTTGTGCTTTTAGTTTACACAAGTGATTCTGAAAACCAGTCATGCATCTACAAGCCAGATCTGTTGCATCTGATTTGTCTAGGAGGCAGCTTTTTAAGCTTCTTTTTCTCCTGAGGTTAGTATGCATTGCAATCATTTAGCTCCATTTTTTTACTTAAAACCCTCTACAGATAGCATATGATTTCTACAATGAAGAAGTTCAGAATTCTCCAGACTATAAAACTGACTTAACTTTTAAGAGGCTAGATCTCTGTTTATTTGAAACATTTTCATTAAACATTTATTTATTTAAATTATTAACATATTAGGAAATAGCAAAATTAGAAACTGATAACAGCAGTTCCAACATAAATCTTCACCCTTCTCTTCACAGGGGGATAACCACCCTTGGTTAGGAAGCGTAAGAAATATTCCTCTTGCCTACTGGAAATTGGAACTGCAGCACTGAGTTCTTTAGGCATTGAGGCATGAAAGCATGGAGAAAATATAGAGTTTATGCCCATCACTGAGGAGGGAAGAAGTTGATTTGTGGCATTTATCATGTGTGTTGATGGACAAACAGGATTTGATATGGGCTGCGCATGGGAAGCAAAGTATTTTGGACTATGAGCTCAGAGATGATGAGGCCTGTTCTTCATCCTTTAATAAGGGGATGAAAGGAAGTGAGGGAGCAGATTGAAGTGCTTGACATCTTCCATATGATTTTTTAAAAGTTTGATTGGGTTCCATTTTCCAGATTTCAAATTATTCCACATATTTAGGCAGTGGTGATGCGTAGGGGGTGCACGGTGCTACACGTGCACCCCCTGACAGACTGCACTCCCTGCTTAGGGTATGGGCAGGGGGGGGCAGGCGGTCAGCAAGATTGGCCGCGGGGGAACCCCACCCTCCCCGTAGCTGACTGGTTGCGGGGCGGCTTGGGGGGGGGGGGGGGGGGGGCCCCCCCCCCCCAAGGAG
>NW_005842290.1:109214-115263 GCF_000455745.1 Alligator sinensis
GTAGCTGGTTGGTGTGGGGGGGGGTTGGGGGGGGGGGGGGGTATGTGCCCCCCCTGACTAAGGTGCCACCAGTTGCCCATGTATTTAGGGCAAGTTATAGCCTAGGTGAAGAACAGGGAGTCCATTTCTTTCTTATCCAGAGCCACCTTGAATGTATTCATAAACAGAATTCCCACGCTCCTGGACCACGGGATGGAGGAAGATGTGCGGCACTTTTAATAAAGTTCCAAGTTTCAGAAGTACTATGAGGTCTGTGATGCTACTCCCAACAATCCCTTCTGCCCTTTACCAGTACTACTGCTCCCCTGCAGTCACAGTACAGATCTCCCATAATTCCCTGAGTGGCTGTAGCACTAGAAGTCTTCATTCAAAATTCTATAGACCTGTAGAGTCAGTTTTACTTTGAATTTTTATTTTTAAAGAAACATTGCTTAAAAATGTGTGCGCGCACAGTGACATGCATAGTTCCTTGGCAACCAATGTTTTTGCCTTTGCAATTAGCATTTGCTTATTTACAGCAGCTCCCCCTGGGCAACTGATTGAAGATTCCAGTGTTGATGTTATCTAATAATTAATTCTTCTATAAGGATTTTGTGCCTAGAAAATAAATCTTTCATTAAAAAAAAACACATTTTCCATTTTAGAAAAATTGCATTTTTCAATTTCAGAATGATCTCTGGCTTCTGTCCTCCAGTGCAGTTACGTTAATGTAAGCGTATCAACTGCTTCAGCATTCCTCTAGCCTAGGCAAATCTTGGATGCAACAATTGCCACATGGTAGCTCCTATGTCACCCAGCTTCTTGTCAGTGGAATGGATGAGGGCATGGAAGGGACATCCTTGCATGCAGGCAATTCCCTGGTGATGGAAAGACTCTTTGTGTCTCTGCATGTTTGGCCTAAAGCTTCTGTGATTGATGTCAGGGGTCACAAATCTATTTGAGCTATGCCAGGATCTGCTTCTTTATGGCTTTCTTATTTGAGTCATGCAAACTATGAGTTATGTTCTAAGAAATAGAAAAGATAATTGAGTCAGGATGAGTATGATACTTTTAATATGTATTTTGCCATAAATACAAGTGATCTAAAAGGTCCTGTTTTTTCTGCGTGGCCTTTTTTTCTTGGAACCTGCTTGACAGGATTAGACAATTTTAGACAGGCTCAGAGACTGCCAGGAAAGACATATAAATAAATACCTGCCTGAGCATTCAAAGTTACCCCTAAATTTTAAAAGCATTTTCCAGAGAATGTCATCCTTTCTAAGCACACAATTCCAATCAAAGTGTGCTTGGTTAAATCATGTGCAGCTCTTTGAAAACGTAGGTGTAAAATCCATTACAAAAATTGGCTTTCAAAAATATCCTTTTTAAAATTAGACCAAAACATATAGTATCAGGTCTTGAGTCAGAATCTATAGCGCTCACCATCAAGCAAAGCCTGAGTTACACAAACATTTGCTAAGAGAATTATTGGATTATAAATGGAGACTGATAACTGCAATTATGTGTGACAGAAAACGAGCTAGCAAATATATAGGTTTATTACATTAGGCTTGCTTTGTGTTTTCTTCTCTCCGTTTCCCTGTAATGAAGAAGCTGTTACTGGCAGATGGAATTAGGTATGAGCTGCTTTGAACGCTTTTAGTCTGTCACTTAGCTTTAAACTCAACAGCTGATGTAGAAAGTAACTCTTTTTTAATAACTTTGCAACTTATTTCCTGAGTACTTTACACTTTCTTTCATCAAAAACTTTTTATACTTTCCTCAGCCAAGGCTGCTAGAACCTACTATAGTACAGGCAACTTTATTCCAAGGGAACTGAATACATTTGCTGTATATGTAGCATATGAGTGTTTAAATGTCTGTCTTCTTCATTTGTGATGTTTGTGATATTAAAATTATTCAACGTCAAACTTAAACTCAATGTTTAAATTAATGTTAAGGTAGTTTGTTATACATGTTGTGCCACAGCCAGCACATTAACTCATAATAATTTGTATTAATGAACTGAAACTGCTTCCACCCAAATATCTCAAAGCACTGTGTAAGTATTCAGAGAGTCTCAGAACAGTTCTTCCATGTACACAAATTTTGTCCCTATTTTGCAGATGGGTCAACTGGGCTAGGGACAAACAGTCAAGAAGCCCGAACCAGAACTGATTTAAGTCATGCAGTTTTCTGTAAGCGGCATAGCTCAGTTCAGTAGTGAAGAGAACACACATTTGCCCTATGGTGGGGGCAAGCAATCTTAGACCAGGTTCTGCCATTTTTAAATCAGTCTACGTGTGCCAAACTTCTGTTCTGTTACCTGTATAGACCAGTTTCTGATCACTTATACCAGTAAAAATAAAAATGCAATGTCTGTCCCTGCCTCTTTTGTGTTACAGATTTAACCCAGTTTCCAATCACGTATACTGGTTTATATGTAATTTCTGTCCCTAGCCCTGAAGCACACAGGTTAATTGAATCGCCCAGGGTAATGCAGAGAATTAGTGGAGGAACTGAAAACAGAACCCAGGAGTCCTGACACTAACTACAAGAAAACCCTCCCTCTCTAAAAAGCTGTTTATTTTATTTGACCTACGCTTGCTCTTCTTTCCTCTGTAGCTCCTTCTACCCAACTAAGTAAAACAAATGATTAGGCCAAGACTGGGGATGACACTGCTCTTTGTAACAAGAAAGGCACATCCTTGTAGGCTCGCCTTGTAATTCCAAGCTACAGGGATGGTACTGCATCCTTCAAGGTAGACAGTCAGAACCTACTTTGCTTGCACATCCAGCCAGCCAGTGCAGAGGGCATATGGTCCCAGAGACAGTCCACGCAGATGGCACAATCTTTAGCTTCTGTCACAGGTGTGGAACTTCTCTCCTATTCTGTAAGACTGTTGCTTTAAAGGAGGTGCTCAAATCCTGTATCTGTACTGCGTAGGTCAACAGCATAATTGTATTGTGTTGTGTTTTACCAGAGGGATAAAGACTGCCATGTGTGTGCCTACCTCTGGATTTCATCAAAATCTTATGGCTCATGTGATGGTGTTCCCTGCAGCACTGAATGCCGTAAATTGACAGGCTTGTGCTTTGATGGAGAATTGATGCCGAAATTATGTCCATGATCTATCCCCAAATAGCCTATTAGTATTACATTAGGGAAACATCCTGACTTATTGAAAATAAAGATAAACCATTGTAGTATCTTTTTGACTGTAGTCAATAAATACATTTCAGAACTATGGCTGGAAAAACACCCACAACAGGAATGAGGTACTAGAAGTGAAATAGAATGATTTACACGTTGTAATAGATTAGCAACTGAACTGTGCAAGGAAAGATAGGCCGACTGGGATAAGAGGATAAAAAACCCACATCACTGATGCAACTTTTATAACTATATGCAAACTTCCTGCGAGCCATAACTTACCCTGTCTTAACCCTGCTGTACTCCCTTTGCCTTGTATATCCAACACCCTCTTTTTTACTGCTGCAGCAAGCAAGCAACTTGTCCTGTCAACAAAATTTTGTTTAAGCTTAAAACAACATGAACAACTACAATCCTGTGCCTGATCTGCTGAACAAGAATATGATACCTGGTAGCATCGCCAATGAAAAGTGCAGACAAAACTCTATGGGTAGAGGCGATCTTTTATTAGACCAACTAAATAGTTGCAAAAAAACCCAATTTTTTTCTTTGCAAGCTTTCAGGCCCACACATACCTATTCAGGTGTGTGGGCCTGAAAGCTTGCAAAGAACTTTTTTTTTTGCAAAATTCAACACCCTGCCTGCCACCTCCAGGCAACCAGCCTGCTTCAGCCTTTGTCTGCGCTCAATTTGCATACTTAGAGAGCAGCTTTTTTACAAACTGACTTTTTCGCCCAGGGGAACCCTACCATCTCTGACTTCCCCTGTGCAAGATGAAGTTTCATTTCTACCTGGGAGAAATTTTACAACCTTTGAATTCTCCTTCACCTGAAGAAGTGCATGTGGGCCCAAAAGCTTGCAAAGAAAAAAAATGTTTTGCAACTATTTAGTTGGTCTAATAAGAGATATCACCTCTACCCCTGCAGTTCTGTCTGCCTATGCCTTTAGACCAATTAAAAGTGGCATTGTCGGGGGTAACACCAGAGTTGAGTCTCTTTAGTTCTGTGGCATTAAGTGCACCACTTAATGAGATATACTGTGCTTGTGGAAAAGCACTATTTCAGGAGAAAGCCAAATGAACGTGAGGACATTACATATTTTTGGTCTGTTCAGGAGTACAATTACCCTGTGCCTTGGCATATTTCCTATTTGGCTAATTACTTTCTCTTTACATTAGGAACATAGGACTGGAAGGGGCCTTTGGAGCCACTGAGTTGAGCCCTCTGCATTCACAGGCACTCACTAACTGGGTGCAGAATAGCTGATAATATTTCACTCCAAGGCTTGCAATTGTAGCAAATGCGTGACCCCAGAATCTCAAATTGAAAAGTTTTGGGTGACTGGTGCTACAATTAGAGACCACATTACTCCAGAAAAAATGGCAGTAACCTGTCATGCTTGCTCAAGGCTCTGAAGGAAAGGGACCATTCTTAGTAGAAATTGCTTCTTTCTGGAAATAAGTCAATTCTGTCCTTTGGGGATTTGCACCTTCTTCTGGGAAGAGCAGGCAACTGCAGCTGTTCACAGAACCTTATCACTGATAATCCAAAAATACAAAGTAATTCTGAATTTCTTCATTTGTTCAATTTCCACTTTCAGTCTCAGGGATGTATTATAACACCCTTAACTCATACCAAGTAGCATGCTATGTAGAGTCCCATTTAATATCCACAGGCTTTTCTTCATAGCATGAGCTATATCAGTAAGAACCTCAAATTCTGGCCCTATGAAAAGAATACAGATGAGAAAAGCAGAAAATGTAGTGCCTTTGGTTTAGATTCTTGCACAAATTTTATTTGTACTTTAATTTTGCATGACTTTACAGCCCAAGATTTTTACTTTATTTGCAGCTTCAACAAACTGGCTATTGTTTGCTTGTACAAACCATATTTTTAGATAGGAAAGCTATTTTTCTTGACAGATGGACTCAAAAACATGCTAAATTTCATTAAGTTCATTTTTGGTTTAAACATTTGTACACTTTAATGCTATTTTATGCAACAGGACCAATTTCAAATTCATCAGTAAAAAAAAAAGTAAGATGTTTTGTATCATGCCTGGCAGACAAGGTTCTTTGTGTAGTTGTGATACCTTTTATTAGGCCAACTAAATAGCTCTTTGCAAGCTTTTGGACACAAATACCCTTCTTCAGGCATATAAAGAGTACAGTATAGAGGCATATAGAGAGTGCTAATAAATTGTGTGCTCTACTGGGTAGAATAGAAGCCAAAATGCAAAATGTAGGTCTGTGAAAAATCTTTCCAAGTATTGAGTTGGTCTAATAAAAGATATCACATCTACCCAAAGAACCTTGTCTGCCCGGGTCCTTAGACCAACAAGGCTACGACCAACAAACCTTGTATCGCCCCTCACATTTTTACTATTTTACATACACCTCATCCCATACATCCATCAGCATTTCAGAATCTGCAGGTATCTACAGACTCTGGGAACCAAGGATATAGTTTACATTGCAGTTTTTAACCTCCCTAACCTCTGCTTGTGGAAATTTATAGGCATCTACATCTACCTTACTGCTTGAGGTATGATGGTGAATATGAAGCTGAAAGGAAAAGAGTGATTTGTTTTCACCTATAAATTGCTTTTTTCTCAAAAGTTTCTTATTTACCAACCCAGAGACCTTCCTGTTAATCATTCACTTTTTAGGTGTTCTTGAGGAATTTTATTGCTAGGAAACTAATCTTGCTGGAGATTTCAGTCTTTTGAAATCTCTAGTAGGATTAGAAATGTAGCACACAGCAAAATCATGGATTGTGAATGTAAGGTTGAAAGGAAAAGTAATCTGGAGTAACACTAAATAACCATGCTTTAAATGTAGAATCTTATTTTGAAGGCAATTTTATCAACTGTTTTGAGAAAATTCTGCCATCCTAGAATATCTACTATGGCATTCCT
>NW_005842290.1:115281-127035 GCF_000455745.1 Alligator sinensis
GTCATTAGCAGCCCCTACTTGTGAGACCTAACATGTATTCTGCTTCTGTACGTGTTAATTCTAACCAGATCCAGCTGACATCAACATTCCATGTAATTTTTTAATTGCACAGTCCCACACATTTTGTCAAGGAGTTATCCTTATTACTAAGCAACATGATTCACTGTAGCACAGCTAACAAACTATCCAATTAACTTCCTGATGGAAAGGAATTCTAGGACTAATTCAAAAAGGTCTCCAGTACCACAGCTGTTTGTTTGACCTTCTACAGTGTCTTATCTGCTTATTTTTAATGGCGTTTTAGCTCTTGATTTTTTTTTAAACAATAAGAATTGATGTAATACATCTCCAAATCTAACTATTTATGGTTCTCTCCACGCAAGTATCAAAGCAGTAAGCAGTGGCAACGCGTAGGGGGTGCACGGGGGTGCACATGCACCCCCTCGGAGCATGGGTGCACCCCCTGACAGGCCACGCTCCCCACTTAGATGATGGGCAGGGGGGGCAAGCAGGAGCGCCGGTGTTCCCCCCCGAGAGTGCCAGCCAGGGTATGGGAACGGTGGATGAAGCACTGCAGCCGCTTCCCAGTCAGCACCATCGAACACGGGGGGACTCCCCCAATCAGCAAGATTAGTCACCCATGGCAGTAAGTTTACCAACATTCCTCCCCCACCCCCATCTTCATCATTTGTGGGTATCAGCCACCCCCTTCCCTATGGATCATTAGCAAGAAATAAATTAAAATATATTTTTTTTATGTAAATAGCATATTATTAACAGCAACTATTACAGAAAGGTAACCAAGAGACAAGAGGAGTTTACAAACATGCACAACATTGGCCTTATTCTGCTTCGGTAGAACAAAATGGTAAATCCCTCATTGATTTCAATAAAACTCTAATTCTGCCAGCATTGAGCACTCTAAATAATCCTGCGCTAGCCTACCTCTTGCCCTTGTGCATAGGCATATTTACTAAGCAAGTTGGGCCCGAAATTTGATCTATTTGAAAATAAATGAAGAACGTTTTCAGCACTTCTCCATTGTAAGCTGTTGCTTTTTTTGGCCAGTAGCTGTTTGTGTGACAGCAACATAATGTCACTGCTGCTTCAAGAGTTAATTACATTTTGTAGCACCAAAGATGTGGGAAATTTAAGAAAGAAATGATCTAGGAGTGGTAAGTCATCTATTCCATTACCCTGAGGATTCTAGATTGCCCTGGCAGCATAAGGCTTTATATAACTTAGTTTTAAAGGTGCAAAATGTTGATGTTTTCAGTATTTGCTTAAGAAAACTATTACATCTGCAGATCCCTTTCAGGCCAATTTTCCTTCTAAGTTTTATACTGTCTTGTTTTAACGTACCACTGTCATGCTGTGCTCACTTTTAACGATAACCCTCCATATTTTGGGAGTTCAGCTATGACTTCAGGAACCTAAACTATTCTGGAAGATAGAACTAGAAAATATACTGCTTGAGCAACCTCTAACATCTAAAACAGTGGTTCTCAACATTTTCAGACTTGCAGCATCCCTCGCTGGACTTGAGGCTCTCCATAACTGTTGCAACCTGAGGGGCATCAGCATTCAAAAACTAATGTATACATTACAATGCTTGCCTCCTTGCAGAGGGGCTGGGCATTGGGGTGGAGGATCAGCCAGGCAGGAACAAGCCTGAGCCTACAATTATCTGCTTACCTCCTCCCACCTTGATTATCTCCTCATACGTCACTGCACCCCTCAAAAGATCTGACATCACTCCAAGGTGCCCCTGCATCCTGACTGAGAAACACTGATCTAAAAGTATTTGTCGGGGCCGAGGGGCTGTGGCCAGCAGCCCGGGCACGTGGGCCAGGGAAGTCGGCACGGCGGACTAGAATTAGGCACTGACGCGTGGAGGTTGATTAAAGATTGTTTTACTTACACCGTAGATGGTCGTGGTGCAGGCAGGAAAACTTGCTTGGTTACAGTTGTAGATAGAAGAAAAGAAGAAAACTTGAATGATGAGAGCTCTCTGAACCGATACGAGAGTCCGAGCTGTGACTCTCCACGAGCGCGCAGGGTAGGGTACGTCAGGGATCGTTCGGTGACGGGGAGAGACTCTTGATGGCTGATCAAGCCACCAGTCGGTCTGAGATTTACGTAGAAGTCCACGAGGTAATCGTGGACTCCTTGCCGGAATTCTCTCGGATTTCTCCCGGAATTCTCGGAATCGGGGTTCTCAGGATCCTCCTGAGATTCTCGGAGATCTCCGACTTGGGCGGAAACTGCTCAAGCCTCTTATACGGCTAGCAAGCCAATCGCTAGCTGCCACGTGGGAATAATTTAGAATCAGCCAATAATGGGGTACAAATTTGCATGCGAGTGGAGGGAACTCCTTTGCACCGGGGTTTTCTCTCTGCAGCTGAGAATTGCACCGTGCAAAGAAAGCTCCATGTGGCGGGAAATAATTCTGCAGTGCCGAAGCGCACACACAATCATTGGGTCATGACAGTATTGTGCCTGCATAAACTAAGAAAAGACACGCCCATAGGAGTAGTGCCATTTAGTGCACGCACAAGCAGTAGATGCTCCAACTTTATTCCACACCATAGCTGCTTGCAGATGGTATAAAATGGCCAAAACCTACACTCTGCCCAGGTTCTGAGCCCTGCTCATATTCAGGAAGCACAGCCAGCTACATCATGACTTTGGGTGCACCCACTCAGGGACATCTAGGATGTTCTAAAATGCTAGATATCTACATGCCCCAGGCTTTTGTTTAATACACCCAACTAGCATAACAAGAACCAGGTTCATCCTTCTCCCACTGAATCAAAGGAAGTTTATCATAAATACTAACCGAAGTAGTGCTGGGACTCAGATGTGCCAAGTTAATTGCAGCTCTATTAAAAATACGCTTGTGGGTAGAGAAGGGAGGGACATTAATAGCTGCTAAGTGGGTAGGAGCAAGGACAACTATTTAAATAATGGGAAGTTAACCACAGAAGGTACTCAACAGTGTCCTGTTAGTAATTAATGTTTGAAGGGGTTTTGATAGCTGGATGTTAATGTGTGTTTTTGGGATAATTTCCAAGATGTGCTAACTGCTAACCAGCAATTGTGACAATGTGTCATCCATTTTCGGGGATATTTTCTTTTCACTGACCTGCCAAATAAATAGCAAGTATCGTATATTCCACTGGGGCTTTTTGGTGTACTGAATATATTTACAGTACACAAATTAAATGCTTATTCTTGAGAACTTTCACCTCCTTGGGACCATCACAGAGAGAAGAAAAAATACATACTCTAACTATTAGATGTTTGTGTGTTCCCAGCTAGAGTACCTGATCCATTTATTTTAACTTTAGCACCTTTCAAAATAAGCTTTTACTTTTCTCTTAAGGTATGTTTAGTTGGCTACTTTGATCATTACTTACTAACGATGCTCCTTTGAGCATTCACAGTATTGTTCTCTAATACAAACACAGGGGAAATTGTAGCTTAAAAATAAATGAACATTATGCAGCATGGGGAGCTGATGTCAAAGACGACTGAATAGGTTTTTATCTAATACTGAATTCTGTGCTGCCTAAGGCGTCTGGCTCAAGGCCTAGTAATTCAATGGCAAATTAACATAAAGTAGACTCATAACAGACTTTGAAAGTGAGCATTATATCCCTACTACCACCCAGACAAAAGAAAGAAAACCTTGATGTAAGATACAATATTTTCCAGTTTTTGAAACTGATGAGAAAAAAAGAGATGTATCATTTGGATGTAGCAAGAATTGTGATCATTCTTTTCTTTTGGTTTGGTTTGGTTTGTTTTAGGGATGGATTTTGTTTTATTTTTCTTTTGGCTAGGATTTGAAATGGTTGGGATCTAAAACTTATTGGCCACCAAATTACTTTCCTAATTAAAAAAGAAGCAAGAGTGCTGTCCCAGCAAATGTTTAATTAACAATTTTATTCCCAAGATAAAGCTTCAATGTACAAAGGATACTATTTATTGTTTTACATATTTTAAAACAAAAAAAATGCTATAAAGCTGTCATATTAGCACGAACTAGTTTTCTCTCTCTCATGTTTCTGGTTTTATCTTTCTGGCAGGGTTACCAGCTGCCCATAAAATTACAGGCAGGCCATAAAAACACCTCACCTTTTTGGCTATTAGTAAAACCTGCAAAATCATTTTCTTGCCTGTAATTTTGCAGGTGGAGGCTGTTGACAGTGCTTTCAGTAACTTGGCTAACTTTATTTCTAATTTTAAGTTACTTTTAAAATCTCTAATCCCATATCGGAAATTCTCATTGCTGAGGGCTCTAATCCTGATTGGCTTGGCAGGGCGCTTGCTCATGTAGCTTAACTCTGCTCATGCCAGGCCATTCTCACCAACTTTAGATATGTTCCAGCCAATCAAAGCTGAGTGGAAACCATCATAAATAGCAGCTCTACTCTGGAAAAAAAAATCACTGCATGAAAACAGAATGTTGTTCTTCCACAGATCAGTTTACTGGCCCATATTATGACCACAGTTAGTCCAACAAAGTTAACTGGAGAAATTCCACTCCCATCAGCTTTATTCTGGTGTGACTAAAGCCTTGTTTGCTTTTAGAACTAGTTCCACTCATGGCAAATGTACTCAACTAAACTGAATCATTTAAGTTATAAAATAATATTGTGATAGATAAGTAGGTAATAGGTTGATAATTTTAAATCTTAATTTAAGCAGTAGTTCTTGCATGTGGGCCAGGGGCTTTCCACAACAAGGGATTTGCAATATTGCATGGAATTTGCAATACAAATTCCAATGAAAATTATCAACCTGTGCATTGCTTTCTCATCCTTCATTCTCATTTTGCCTTGGACATAATAAACTGCTATAAATTAACAAATAAAAACTAAAAATAACTAAAGGGAGGCTCATATCATGTTACATGTGTCAATCAGTGAAGGCTTTCCCTTGCAAAGCAGTGATTCTGCCAGATGACTGCATCTGCCTGTGATTTAGCAGTTACTAAGGTAGCTTTCCTCCAGAGACCTCACATTTCCCCCTTCTCCGAATACACACAGCCTCCATTACTGCTTTGCTCATTACCTCCTTTCTTTATCAGCACAATCTCAGCTGAATAGGAAGGGTTATATTAGATCTTTCCAAAACTGCTATGCACATTTGGTTTTTAAAACTGTTGGCCAATCTCAACGCTTATGTAGAAAATAATTGAAAACATCTTTCCTGAATATTGCGACAAATATCTAAATTACAAACTAATTCATCTCTAATTTCATGTTTGCCCTTTTCATAAAGCTCATTAAGCCACTGCACAGTACCTCAGCTCTTCTTGAATTTACTGATCACATTCATTCTGCTGTGGGTAAAGGTCATTTTGCAGGCTTCTGTCTGTCTGTCTTTAAGGGAGCTTTTGACACAGTCAGCTGCCCCACTTGACTTCCCAAAACCAAACTGTACAGCCTTGATGTTGTTTCTTTGTCATATTTCTCCCTCTTTGGCACACTTTTCACAGCACTTCATTTGCTCTATGTCAGAATTGCTTCCAGCATCTGTAGGAGTTTCTCAGAGGTCACTGGTAAGGTCAGGTCTTTCAATCTTAATATTTATAACCAAGCCAGTAGACATATGAAATGTGAAATATTTATGTATGCAGATGACATTGTTCAGCTGCTTATTACAAATGATGTTACTTCTACCTCAGATGTGCTCTCTTCTAAGGTGGCACATGTGATCAGCTGGCTTAATAATCAACTCTGACTCAATTCCAATAAAAGTAATGCAAACAAGTTTGCTTTCTGCCAACAGTTCCACACAGCCGATAGCTTTACCACCCATACTGGAAACTCTGCTGAAGTCTGGGGTCACTTCTAACAAATACCTGAAAGTAAAGTCACAGTAATACTCCTGTCCTTTTAGTAAGTGCATTGATTACATTGCAAATACAATTACTATTAAGCTAAGCCCTCTATGAAGAATTAAACATCTCATTTTGGTATGATTACTTTGACTTTGTTTTATATGCAACCTATTGATTTTCTTCACAGAGAATTATGATCAATGCTATTAGTGTATAATCATTTGGGTAAGAAAGCTTTAGGGACCAGTGTTTTAGTGGACCATCTTAGCTTCTAATTTGGCACAAAACATTTCATTTCAAATTCAAGCTTTTGGGGGGTTTGTTTTGTTTTGTTTTGTTTTAACTAAAGGACATTCCTCACCAAAATGGAAGGAGTGGGAAAATGGAAGGTTTTGACTTTGTATTTTAACTTTTTTACCCAGCATGTTTAGGCAAAACCAAAACAACCTATGAAATATTTTGGTATCAATGCATCTGCATTTTTTGCTGGAAAAAAGTTTTGCTCAAACCAAACATAAATCTAATGCGAAGCTATTCTTTAAGCCGGAATCTGATTTCACCCACACCTGAAAAGCACCTCATCATTCCAGGTTCATGTTTCTCATTGACATCCTATTGACCCTCAGCCAGTCCCCCAAAATGAAGTATTCACAAACATAAATGTAGACATATTTTAAAAGCAAACCTAATACAATAATGCAATCTAGAAAAGAGATAAATGACTAAACATTACAGATAAAGCATATCAAGCAACTGATAAAACATTTATAAAGTGCACATTTATCTAAAGGCATAACAAGCTTATTGATATTTGAAAGTAAATTCATCATAGAAATTTCGAAGTCCTAAAGTCTTAAAAGCCTCTCACAGGTGGCCAGCCTGTTAGAAAAAAAGACTTAATCTAGGTTTCAAATTAAATTTCAAAAGAGCTCTTATCGTAGTTCATCCACAGATGGGCTATTCAGCAAGAACATTAGTTCAAGGCTGAAGAGCAAAGATTCTGAAATAACCCCAGATTTGTATATTCTATGGGGACCAAAATGTCAAAAAGGTTGCTAAATAAGGTAAAAAATATATATAAAAACTCATTCCTAATAGGTGTTACTCTAATTTATATGACTATTCTTATTTGCTATACTTTGTCTAAAATTAGCCTAGTCTAGCATCAAAACAGTAAATGTACTTTAAGTGCCCTTTAGCAAGACCTTTAACCTAGTTTTCTTCCAATCCATCTTTCTCGAATTTATTAAAATGGCCCACAGCTTGTGATGCACTCTGGCCTGATCATTTCCTTTGCTGCTGCTTCTCTTACCCAGATTTTGGTCAGTCAAATGCTATACTATATCACCATTAAGCAACCTGAGGCTTACTATAGCTTACAATAGTGGTGTTAAATATATGGCCTGAGGGTCACATCCAGCCTCTGAAGCCCTGCCACCCAGGCCCCGGTGCTGTCCCTGGATCTAGCCAGACAGGATCTGCACTGTATGTGGGGCCTGCCCCAGCTGGACTGTGTCACACATGGTATCCGTTTTGGGATGCGCACTGCACATGGAACCTACCCTGGCAACTCCAGGACTGCACTGCGTGTGGGGCCTGCTCCAATTGGTCCAGGCCAGGCACTGCACACGGCAGCTGCAAGCACCATGTGCAGCTAGAGTCCCAGACCGGCTGGAGCAGGTGCCATGTGCAGCACAGCTCCCAGAGTGGGCACCAGATGTGGCGCAGTGTGGCTGGGATGAGAACTTAATGCAGCATCGTGCCTACTCCAACAAGTCTGGGATCTGCGCTACATGCCTCTGGCAAGACTGCGCTGTGTTGCATGCAGCACCCATTCTGGATACTTGGACCCACGCCACATGCAGTGAGAGTCCCAGAATGGCTGGAGCAGCCGCTGGTTCTGGTATGCTGGGGGATGTGAGAGGGGGTCCATGGGTTTGACCCAGCTCATGGATCAGCCCCAGACCACACATCTGCCCGCAGGGCTGGATGACTTTGATACCCTGGTCTATAATATGGAAACCTTATTACGAACACTTGCAAAAATTTCATTAAAAAAACAAGCCCACCTCAACTGAGCATATGCAGGGTAAACTGAAGCACCCACTATCAGTATGATATGTGAAATTGCTGTGAACCTTATGTACCTTATGACACACACATTTCATATATTGGGACAAAAGACTTTAAAAAGAAAGGGTTAACACCCAAATATGAACATCCCTGAAGTGTGTGTGATTTTAGATGTGAAATTGAAGGAGAAGGAACACAAGGAGGGTTAAGGCTGCACAAGTACCGATCAGCACCAATTTCAAATTCAGATCCCTTTCAAACTTACTACTCTGTGATTATTTGATCCTACTTCTGTAACATATCCTTCTTTATGACATGTATGGTGTAAGATATTATCTAAACTCTTCACAACAATAGCATTCTGCCAATACTTTATAGAGGGGTCTCACATTAAGGGCATAAACAGTATTTCTCTGCATGTCAAAGAAGGAAGGAGAAGATGAAGCATGTTTTTGTTTTCCCATTTAAACAAAAAACTGTTTGCCATAGTAAAAAAGAAATACATCATGTGATAAACAAACATATTAAGTGTGTTTGCCAGAGATATTTATTTTGCTCCTGAACATATGACTATACTGGTAGCACAGAAGAATGGTCAGTGTTGGCCATATATAATAGAGTGGTATGAAAGACCTTTCATCAGGATCTAGGCATACTTATACTAGGGATCTTGAAGCCGGGTATGTGCAAGAAATAACTAGCTTTCCAGAAGGACTTATGATCCCAAGAAACACAAGTCATGTTTAGCACATGCAATTTAGCAATATCCAAAATGCATTCCTATCAATGGGAACAAAAACAGTCCAACTTTCAGGAAAGAACCTGAATACAACCATACTGGGTAAGACCAAACCTACATCTAGCACAGTATCTCTTCTCCAAGACTGACAAATAGTGCAAAGGTTTAAGAAACTTAGAGGAAAAGTTTAAGAAGCAGGGCATGTGTAGAGTGAATCCACACCTTTCTATTTACCAGCAGGCATAGGCTTAGGGATTTCCCAAGGTACATCCTTGACATGTGTGCAATAGCCCCTGCTAGACTTATCCTCCATAAATGTGTTTAACTGTGCACCCCGCAAGATCTGGCAACACCAACACCAGAAGCAGCGGCCTGTGCAGAATAATGGGAACAGACCATATAGAAAGGTTGAAGTGGAGTCACAATGAAGAAGAATGTGTTTAATCCCTTTTTGAACCTGGTTGTACTATTGGCCTCCACAGCCTCCTGTGGCAATGGTGTAACTAGGCAGCGCAATCAAGGAAATCACTCTGAGGGCCAACTAAGGAGGGAGGTGGGGAGGGAGTCCACAAAGTAACAGCTGCTGTTGGTAACTGAACAATCACAATTATGCCAGTGGCACATTGGCAACTGGCAGTAACTGCTGTCTCAGTGCCTTGGGCACCTGATCATATCACTATACCACTGTCCTGTGGCAAGGGGCTCCACCACTTAATTATACATTAAGTAAAAAATAATTCCTTTTTGCTTGTTTTAAAGCTGATACAGTATTTTAACCACCCCCCCCCATTTCTTTCTCTCGGTAGAATTTTAACACTAGTAGCACATCGCTGCTTCTTCAGTCTGCTAAATATATTGCCTGGCATATAAGAGGATTAAGTTATGCAAGCGAAAAAATGGCAATTAAATCACCTCAAATCCACCTACCATCAGGTATGCAAGTTTATAAAGGAAAATTGACTCCCTCATTCCAATACATCCTCTACCTGCCCACCCATTTCTGCTTGGCAGAAATATTCTATAAAGTATGTACAATAGTGTAACTGGCCCATATGAATCCTTGCTCAAGCAAATTCCAACTCTTCTAGTACTTTAGTGTGGTAACTTAATTGTTTTTGGAGGAGACTGCATTGCAGGCTTGATATATTCATAAACAGATCAGAAACAAATTCAAATCTCAACCTCTAATATGTTAGGTCTCTACAATTATTAATATAACGTTTTATACTACACAGCATCAGAAGGCTTCTGAAGCCTGCAAATAGAGATTACACATCCTTTTGATTATGCAACAGTCCTAAATCAGAGAAAGATATGGTTTTAATTTCTTTCTCTGTAGATTCCTGGCTTTTAGAGGTATCCATCAGAAATAAACATCTTTTAGATAATATTTCTATCTCTCTGCATATTCCTACCCCCTCAGCTACATTAATCCATCTTATTTAAGGATAAAAAATGACAATTGTTTTCCAGTCTGTAATCAGTGAGTGTATACCTTACAGTGCAGCATAAGCTAGAAAGGAGGTTTCTCCTCTAGTTACGGTATTGCCAGAGGGAACGTTCTATCGTGCGCTGAAAAACTATTGGGGGGGGAAAGAACTAATGAATCATAGAAATCGCATCCGAGAGAATCCAATAACAAAAATGTGCTGCCTCAGCTAATTCTGGCTAAGTACATTATAAATATAAGAAGGCACATTATAGAAAACCAAGCTAATGCTACTCCAAACAAGGCAAAGGTATTACTCAGTAGGGCAGAGGGCAAGAAAACTATTAGCCACACACTCAAGACAACTACTCAAACAAAACTCTAAGTTAATAAAACTTAGGAAACCAGAAATATCAAAGCAGCAATTCTTCTGGCAAAGGAAGTGCTTAAAAAGAAAAATTACGCCATTTTCACATGCTCATACAGAGGTAAATTCTCCTAGCTCCTCTACTCCCTTGTCACAGTTCCACAAATATCTTACTCGTGCAACGAGTCTCACTGAAGTCACTGACATTAGTAAAACCAATGAGAACATCATCGGGCCCCTACAAGGGAGGCTAGAAAGCAGTGAGCCCATATACAGGGGTATAGGTTGTAGCCGTGTTGGTCTAAGGACATAGGACCTCGTGAGCCCATACAGTAATTTTCTTTAGATTAACTTTTTGCTGTGAAAACCAAAAGCTCTTCTTATGGCCCTGCCACCACACTTACAGATTTTTCCAATATGGGCACATAATATGGCCTGATCTGTAACACTGCCAAGGTCTTCTATGGTACATGGTTCTTCCAAGACCCAGCAGACCAACAGACATTCGATGGTTTATGTTTCATCAGTCATCCACATCTGAGTCATTAGAGTAACCTGACTTCTGCATGTTGTCGCTTGACCTTCTAGCTCTTGCTCGAATGCAGTTTAAACATATCCATGTTGACTAATCTTTTTCTGTGCCTGCAGGGAGGCATTTGGCAATGCCTGTGTGCATTTGATGTCCTCATTGAGCATGTCAAGCCATGTGTGCCACACTTCCAATCATTTTAACCATCAGTGATTTTTTGAAGTGGTTGTGTTGTGGCTAAGAAGCTTTTCCGTGATTTCAGGTGCCCGACAGCTGCCTTTTGGCTATATAGCAGATGTCTGGTGTCTTTGATCTGTTGCGATCATTCCGTTTTGCTTGCAGCCACCCTCCTGAAGTCCAGTGGAGCAATTCCAGCAAGCACAAACAGGCTGCTTATGTTTTCTGGGTTTTGACATCCTGTAATGCAATGGCAGCTGTTGTTTAGTACAGAGTCCAGCTTCTTTGCTCTATGGGAATGTTGCCCTGAGGGGTCAGGCCAATGCTCAGGATCTCAATATTGCGCTATTAGACAGGAGGGCATGGTGTACAATTGCACATATACAAAACACACACAAATCAATTAGGTGCATACACACACACACTACCAGCTCAGGCATATACACATCCAAACTAGCCTAGGCACATGCATACTTAATCACCAATTCAAGCACATACACTATACACCCCAAAAGTTAGACACAGATCATTAATTCGTATATCATGCACACAATGCCATTATATATATATATATATATATATATATATA